>NC_054831.1:18128484-18431515 GCF_018345385.1 Vulpes lagopus | reverse complement strand
CAAGAATTTTCTTAACACCTTGTTTGCTAATACCCTATTACTTCTAGTGTTTTATTGTGCAGAGTTTCCTTTTTTCCACCATCCCCCTTCTGGATGGCAAATATAGTTTCACACCAGAATTCTTGGTGACCAGTTGGTAGTGCTTGCCTAAAATACACATTTGAGAGATTATGAGCCTATCTTAGAGGTCATAGGGATAGGGTACTTTAATCACTGATTTCCATCCATGGGCTAAGGGAAAGAAAGTGATATGGGGTCTTTGCATTCTTATTGACAAGCTTTCATTATATAGCTAGCCTTCCCCAGTATAAAGACACTTGTGTTCTGCTTATTCTTTCAACTTGCTAGGTCTGGGTGTATACATCCATATCCTTACTCTACTTAGCCGCTTAAAATTCATCACACTGTCTTCAAGATATGTAAATACATTGAAATATTTCCCAAAAGTTGCCTTTAGTTTTCTATTCTATCTTACGAGAATACACTAACTCTACATTGTTCTTGCTGTTGCCCTTTATACTGAGCTAACACATACATGTATGCATGTGTGCATATATTACTCAGATAACTATAAAGATTTATAATACTCAGAGTCTAGCTTATTAACTATTCATTAAATGAAAATGGATGATTTTCTATAGAACTACTCCAAAAATTAACCTCCTTAATATCTAAAGACAATATTAAGGCAGCAAATGTGATAGGTATGCATGTATAAGTCCAGTTTAATGCCCCTAAAGTCATATCAAGCAAACTTTTACCTGGTAAATATTAAATTTAACAAATTGTTCTTACTTCTTACTAATAAATTATTATTAAGAAAGCATATTTTAGCACTCTTTAAAAGTGAATTAATATGTTCTCATAAACATGTTAATGTAAGCCTAAGCAGCACTTAAATTTTATCAATTTCCTTTTAAAAAAAATAAGTAGCTGTAGTTTCTGCTTTTCAAAAAAACAACAATTTTGTGTCTTCCTTTTAAATTAACATAGATCTCATTTATTTTGTCTTATCGTGATGGCTAAAATTTTCAGTTAATCTATCAAAAGAAAATATATTGACGATGAAAACAAATGTATCTTATTCTCACTTTTGGAGAAAAAAATTCCAACATTTCATTATTAAGTTTAATATATATATATTTATATACAGGATAGAATGATTTTGGTAAATATTCTTTATTTTTTTCCATTCTTACTTGCTAAGAGTTTTATTGAGAATATTTGGGATGATTGCTTTAAAAAATAAACCATTGCCATGTAAATTTTTTTTGGTATGTTCAGGATAATATTTCAAAAATATTTGAAAATATTTTTAGGATTTTTGTAGTTGTGTTTGTAAGTGAAATTGGCTTATAATTTTAATTTCTTATTTGGAGTTGTTATCAAAGTCATCATAAATTGTTACAGTAAATCCCCTCAAGAAATCAATCTTCTAGATGTCTATATCCTTATATATTTCCCTCCCACATCAATTCTAGGCTTGGCTGTATGGCTTCCTTTGGCTAATAAGACATTAATAAATGTACAAGCAGAAGCTTGAAAAGGTCTTATACATTGAAGCCTTGCATCTTTCTTGATATTTGGATGCCCAGGTGTGATGTGAGAAGCACAGTTTAGCCCACTGCTTATGGAGCCAACTGAAACCCAATACTACATACCAGACAAGTGTCTGAGGCCATTTTTACACCAGCCAGTTAGCACAGTAAACTAGATTACTACAGTTACATAAGTAGACCACACTAAGTTTGGAGTAGTTTGTTACACAGTGGTAAACAACTCCTATGAAGATTATAATAATTTTATAACATGTATGAAGAATTTTTCCTCTTTTCCTATTCTTCAGAGCAGTTTGTAAAAGATAGGATTATCTTATAGGAAATTTGGTAAAATTTGTGTTTAAATGCATGTGGGTCTAGTGTTTGTTTGTTGATAGACTTGAGCTAGTTTAGTTTTTAAATTTTTTTAGTTTTAATTTTTTTAGTTTTAAACTTTTCAGAGTTTCCTATTTCTTCTCACGTCATCTTGGTAGTATTTTACTGCAGGCATCCACTCATAAATGTATTGGCATAAGTTGTACATATATTTTCTAATGATGTATAACCTCTACTGTATTCATAGTTATGCTTTCTTTTTATTTATAATTATATTTGTAGTTCCATTTTCTCTTTTTTTTGAAGGTGCCATTTATTTTTTAAACTTTTTCAAGATTTTATTAAATTCAAGTTAGTTCTCATATAGCGTAGTGTTAGTTTCAGGGGTAGAATTTAGTGATTCTTTTTTTTTTTTTTTAAATTTTTATTTATTTATGATAGTTACACAGAGAGAGAGAGAGAGGGAGAGACATAGGCAGAGGGAGAAGCAGGCTCCATGCACCGGGAGCCCGATGTGGGATTCGATCCTGGGTCTCCAGGATCGCGCCCTGGGCCAAAGGCAGACACTAAACCGCTGCGCCACCCAGGGATCCCGAATTTAGTGATTCTAAACAACACTCCGTGACTTCTATTTTTTTCTTAATAAATATTATCAGAGATTTCTCTATTTCAGAAATGTCTTCAAGGAATGAGCATTTGGCTTTGTTGATCTACCATTTATTTCTTTTTTGGTTTGTGTCTTATAATTTTACACATTGTTAAAACTATTTTCTTTATATTTTTTGGATTCATTTTTAACTTTTCCAGTTAGACTCCTAGTTCATTAAATTTTTCTTTCTCTTTTTTTCTTTGTCTTTAATAGAAATGTTTATGTCTATAAATATCCTTCAAAATACTGCTACCTCTATCTGCATCTAAACAGTTTTTTCCATACCAATCTTTTATTTCTGTTGTTCTAAGTTTTTCATAATTTCAGATTTGATTTCTTTATTCAATTAATATTTGAAAGTGTATTTTGCTTTAGATTCCAAACCAATGATCTTTTATTGGTTTAGTAATAATTTTTGTTACAGCTTCCACTTTGGTTATGCTTTTTAAAAAAGGTGTTCTTTATTATATACCTATTCCTTTCTATTTATTTTTACTTCCTTTGTGGACAAATACCAGTTTAATTTTTGAAAGTATTTTATCTGCACTTGGAAAGAGTATATGTATATATATATATAGTCTATTTTGTGGATGCAGGATGTTCCATCAACTGATTAGATTAAAACTATATATATGGGCTCAAATATTTTCTTTTTTTTTTTTTAATTTTTCCTACTTGATCTAAAATTTCCTGATAGAGGGGAAGAAAAACCCCAGATTCTCCCTGTAACTCTGTTATTTTTTGTTTTAATATATTTTCCTACTCTATTGTTAAGTGTATAATCTCAAATATCAGTGGATAATTTTCAATTCTTGGAGAGCTTATTCTACTTTCTATTATGTTGGTTGACACTTCCTCATGTGATTAGTTTTATCTTGGATTATGAGCCTGTCTTTATAGGACACTTTTGACTTGAGCTTTGATAGTTTATCAAGTTTCTAATCACCTTTACGTTGAAAGCTTTGTTTAGCATTTCTGTATCTAAAGAAATATATATCATGTTCCACATCATCGCATGACACAAGTTTCGGATTTCTGCTTTCTCATGCTTAATATGTTCCCTACCCATTGCTATAGACAGACAGAACATTTTCTCTTTGCAGTTTCATTGGAAAGGGATTATCCAGTTCCCTTTACAGAGATGCAGCAGCTCTTTATGGCTCTGGTAATAATGCAGTATGTTCTATATATTACATGTCACCAAGCCTTTGAATTTTACACACTGCTCTGACAGAGATTCTCTTCTCATTTTTAGGACTTGGAGATTTCCTGTGTTTTCTTCTGAACTAAACTATAGGTTGTGCACTTATTTTCAAATTTGTATACATTGTTCATCATTTCCATATGTTCATAATAGGGAGAAAAATTCTCTTTTGACTTAGTCCACTATACTGCCAAAGGACCTTATCACCTCTTACATAATTCTGTTTGGGGAAGCTAAAAACAAGATTGAGCCAAAAATGGAATTCTGATTAAAATACTTTTTTCTCCTTTTTTTTTTGTTTAGAATCACAGCTATGCTTTATAAGCATGAATGAAGAGCAAATGTTCATCTGAAAACTTACCACATTATTATCAGCAACAATGAACAGTTCAACATACTTCTCTTTATGAATCCTCTGGAAATTTATGAAAAATTTAATAAATTATGGTTAATGTTCCTCATTTTAATGTTTTAAGTTAGTTTTCCTGGTAAGAAATGTTAATATTATTGATACAGGAAGGTAAGGTGCAGAAGTATAACTAATAATTCCAGGAATTTATCAAATAAAACCCAATATATTATTAATACATATGACCTTGTACATCAGATTTTAAAAAACCTGAAACAACATTCTATATTTTAATACCCTTCCTTTCTTTCTTTAGCCTTTCAGGTGAAATAAAAATTATATTTATTGCAGCATTATTTACAATAGCTAAGATAAGAAAGCAACCTAGGTGTCTGTCAATAGATGGAAGGACATAGAAAATGTGGTATACACACACATACAAATATTATGCAGGCATAAAAAGGATGGAATGTTGCCATTTGAAGCAGTATGAATGGATCTAGAGGGTATTATGCTAAGTAAATAAATCAGACTGAGGAAGACTGCTAGTATATGATTTCACACTTATGTGGGATCTAAAATTCAAAACAAATGAGTAAACAAACAAATGAAAACTAGAATCAGGCCTATAACTACAGAGAACAAACTGATGGTTGCCAGAGGGAAGCAGGGAGGAGTAGTGATGGGCAAAACAGATGAAAGGGAATGGGAGACACAGACTTTCAGTTATGGAATAAATAAGTCATTGAATAAGAGGCACAGCATAGGAAATATAGTCAATGATATTGTAGCATTGTATGGTGACAGATGGTAGCTACACTCACTGCAAGTGCAGCATGATGTATGGAGATGTTGGAGATGTTGAATCACTATGTTGTATACCTGAGATTAATGTAACATTGTGTGTTAGTTTATACTCTAAACAAATAAATAGAAGGGTTATAAATAAGAATAATGAATACAATTTTTAATGCTTAGTTTTATTTCATTTATAAAGTAAATGCCTACTAGGTAGCTCCTATAAAAAGGATTTATCAATAGTGAAGAGCAAAACGTAGGACTGAGCAGCTAATAGGACTGACTGTATTCCTTCTACTTTTCTCCTATTTCCCAATCTCCTACTGTGCAGTAGCCTGAATTCCAAGAAATGTATAAAAGTTGCTAATTATAGATCTTTTATTTTATAAATCACCAACACCAGAAAATTCTGGTTTTAGCTCTCAGTGTTATACCTTGAGGTGCATGCTTTCCCTCTAAGTAAAACCGGAAGCATATCGTACAAAGATCTAACTAAGTGATTTTTTTGTGTGAACTAAGTATGTATTTTAATTGTTAGTTGATTGAATCAATCAGAAACATTTGTTAGGCCTCTAGTAAGTTTCTGACACTATCTGGACCAAGAATATTTGAAGAAGAGGGGTACTTATAGATCTTAAAGGCTAACACTGAGTGGAGATTTGAGGTGATTAGAACTAGTACAGGAAAGCCTAAGACACAGAGGGCTCTGATGGTGCAATTATCCCACCAGAAATTGAAGTTACTATTACTCTTAAAAAATTCATAATTAGAGCATTTGGACTGATGAGAGGGGGAGACCCTGACTTATCATGAACACACCCCCCAAAAACAAAAATGTCAGTGAAGATTAAGGAAGACAGTATTTAGGAGAGGTTTCCTGACATTGCAAATTTCATCCTTTCCAAACATTTATTGTCTTAATGCCATAAATCTATATGTATGGTTGTAAATACTCCCCATTCTTAAAATTGATGGGACAAACAGATTTACTGTAGGGAATGAACATTTTCTATGTTGATTTTAAAAAAGTTTGATTTACATTTTAGATTTTAAACAATGAAGATTCAAACTCAGGTAGCATATATACTTCATTAGTTCAGCTCATATCTCTGTTTTGAAATCAAAAAGCAATGAGACATTTTCCTGGCATTAAGATGATTTAAAGATAAAGCACTTACTTCTATTTTGAGGTCTTCCATGATTTTAATATCATCCTTTGGATCATTTTTCCTTGTAAAATTGAGTTCTGTACAAGAATAATTGGCAGCATACTGCATCTTTGGATTATATCTGAACACCAAATGTTGTCCCTCATCTGAATATTTCACTGGTTCAATGAGGTACCTTTGGTCATATACCCTGAAGAATCCCCTATGGAAAATGGGAATGTGATGTACATTCAAGATCTATTCCATTTTACTTCTATATTTCTCACAATATTCTTCTGTTCCATTTTATCAACTTTGTCTATTTAAGAATGGAAACTATAAGACCGAAGTCTCATGAGCATGTAGTCAGGTACTGGGAATGATAAAAAGATGAGGTTATTGTGGCCTTTGAAATAATAACTTTCGTAAGAAGGAAATCATCTAAATTTTCAGAAATTTGACAGTTCGATCTCTACTTTGAAATCTCAGAGTTCTAGCAAACATTTTGTGATTTTTTATGTCCATCATGCATTAATTGCAGAGTAAATACATGAAAGTAAAATACTATTATCCAGAAATTTTGTCATCAAAGGTATTCTTATTCTGAATATATTGGGATCTACTCAAGTGAAGTACTCATTCATGTATGAGTACTTCACATATGAAGGTGGAAATTTCTTATTCTTCTACTCTCTACCGCCTTCCTTTCTTACCCTTAAGACCAAGATCTACAGAGAACTGAAATAGGCTTTACTTCTGATTTAATTTCTAAGGACTCTAAACTCCTGATAATTAAAATGGTGTGAAATGTTGTGTGGTAGGAAATTACAGGACTAGAAGTTAGGAAGCCTGGTTTTTGGATTGAATTCTATCACCGGTAAGACTGAATGCTCAGAGGCAAGTCTCTGATTTCAGTGTCTGTAACATGAGAGGACAGTCTAGATGATTTCCAGCAGTCTTACAACTTGAATCCCTTGATCATATACTGAAAAACTTGTCTTGCTTAAAGCTGCGCATTAGACATCTTTTTCTCAAAAATGAACATAAACGATGGGTCATAATGTATACTTATGCTGAAAATACACAGTAGTTTTTTCCCATTAATTTTTCTATTTAAAGGGTTGTTAGAAAGATGAGAAGGAAATGTCTCTGAAAATCCATTATGAAAATTTATAAATAAAATAGATACTTGTCCAATACCTCAGACCATTACATGTGCTGATACTGGCAGCAGAATCAAATTCATGTATGATGGATCCTTGGTAAAAACAGTGATCCTAAAATAGATGAAGAGGCTATCAAATAAATATATATATATTTATATTACATAAATTATAATATACACATATTTTGTGTTTATAATATACCAACACTTCATTCTCACAAATTATACACATACTCATTCATGTATTTATTCATTGTCTTCTGTCATTTGGAAATTTTTAAATTCCTTTAGAATCCTTTTAATCGCATGATTACATTGTGTTAAGCAGTATATTTAGCAGTTTATTAGTTGATGAATCCAGCGTTAGAAATGTGACCGTTTCCTTATAAATATTTCTTTTTATTAAACCCATCCTAAAATTCCTACCAAACTACCCTTATGTTATTATTATAGTTTTCCTACAGTTGCCTATGAAATATGCTAATGTTTTTGATGATTGCTAAAATTAGATCTTACTCTCCAACCAGGTCCCCTCAAGTCTCCTACTATTGTGCTTCAGTCAAGTCAGTATCCTTGTCATTCCCTACGTGGTGCTCTGCCTACAGTGATTCTGTCAGGTAATCACGTTTTCCATTATATCCATCTCTTCAACTCCTGCCTATGTGTGGCCCTTCCCATGGGATCTCAGACCCTCACAGGCCAGCAACCATCCTTTGCATAAAAGAATGTTGAACATCAGGCTGTCTTATACTCCTTTTGTGTCCTGCCCTACGTACCCTTCCTCCAGACTTAATACCATTTTGAGTATATAGAAGTCGGTTTAGTAAAGAAAAATACATTAACAGTCATTGATTTGTTAATAATCAGCTTCCTTTTAGAGTTTGGAGGGTCATGTTTTCTATTCTAGGATAACTCAGTGACAAAATTCAATCAATATTCATTCCTGACATAATATTTTTTTCCTGACATAATATTTTCTGAAGCTGCTTATAAAGTTAGATTGGGTTTCAAAATCACATGAGGAAATTTCAGAAAAGAGACATGGGAAGGTCCCATAAGTTACCGTGGTGGAAGGATAGCTGGTGATCATCTCTCCTTTTGTGGAGTAGTAAGTTTCACTGTAATTTAAACCTAGGAACTCCCTGGAAAAGAGGGCAGAGAGGTAGTGAGATTTACTCATTCTATAAAGTCACCCAATAAAACCAGTTATGGAGAGAGAAGTCTCTAGACTGCTTTCAAATCTCAGTAAGTTCCTTTCGTGCTAAAAACACATAAGCAAAACCAATCCTGTTCAGATGAAAAAAACCTTCTACATGGACTTCATGGTATGGTAAACACTTGAAGAAACTGAAAAAGATTCTGGTAGTTTTAGCCAAGGCAACAACTTGAGAAGACCTAGAGAAAATGTTACCTAAGTAAAAATAATATATAAATACATTTTATACAAAATATATTTGACATATGTCATATATACATACACTATACATATTTTATTTTTTTTAAGATTTTATTTGTTTATTCATGAGAGACACAGAGAGAGGCAGATACACAGGCAGAGGGAAAAGCAGGCCCCACCAGGTAGCCCGATGTGAGCCTCGAAGCTGGGTCTCCAGGATCACTTCCTGGGCTGAAGGTGGTGCTAAACCGCTGAGCCACCCAGGCTGCCCCACTATACCTATTTTAAAATACATTAACCCAACAGCTATATATTTAGATAAAAGCAATATGTACTAATAATAGTAAATTTAGAAAACATGGAAAAGTACCAATGAAATTGTCCTAAATTCTCACCTTAGAGAAATACCTCTGTTAATATTTTCATGTAATTCTTCATAGTTTTTTCTCTGCACAAGTAAAGAGCATTCATTCTGAGTGATTGTAGAGTAACCAGTGCTCTCCCACATCTCCTGTATAAAACCCATGGGTATCCTCACACTGAGAATTAAGATTGTATATGTCAACTCCCTTGGCCAACTCCCTTGGCCACCCTTGTTACCTTTTCCATCTGGGGCAGCCTGGGGCCCCCCAATAGCCTTTGACCTGCTGAAAAGCATCTGGCTGGTAGCCACACCGCCCCCTCCGCGGCCCTGGGGGTTTGGGCCACAACAGCCCCTGCCTCAGCCACCATCACCCTTGCTGCCTGGAACCTCTGCCCTGGACTGGAGTCCCAGCCCCCCTGCCCCACTGCCCAGCCTCTCCTGGGTAGTGGCCCAGAGCAGCCCAGAGGCCTGGTCTTTTCCACCCATGAGACTGTACTGAGGCGGCTGGACAGGAGACAGGAAACCAGCACTCCAAATCACCTCAATAAAGTACTTTCTACAAAAAAAAAAAAAAGTGAAATTTTATCCTGAAAAACAGACCTTTGAAACTCACGACAGAAACATTAGTTTTTAAAGTCAAGACTTTTGGAATACATGAACTAGGGTTTATGTTTCCAAATTATAAAAATGAAGAGCTCAGGGCAGTCTTCCTATAAATAGGAGATCAACAATAGTAAAAAAAGAAGCCAGGCTACAACACTGACCAAGTAAAAAGCCTGGTGGAAGGGAATGGATGGAGGAAATATGATGATGGAATGTGACTGTGTTATCTGGAGTAAATGTGACTGCACATAGAGATAACACAGAAGCAGGGATGTCAGCATCAAAGACTTCCTGATATGCCCCAAACCTATTCCTAGAATCAGGAAAAGGATAGGCATAGGGTTAATCCCCCCCTCAAGACTGTCAACTTTTCATTCAAAGGCACACTATAAGTTGCTTGAAAAGAAGTTTGTTTATAGTTCCTCTATCTGGTGAGATTTCTGACAACAGCCAATAGGATGCTTATCTCCTACTCAGTAAGGAGACCCTGTACTGTGCTCTGAAATTCACTTAGTTCTGTCTGAATTACCCCATGTGGATAATAACAATTCCATTTTAACATTCATGAGTCCACAAGAAGAAAAGTGTAATATTGACTCTATTGGACATGAAATGGTGATAGAGTAGAGAAAGCCCTAGTGTCAGTACCATTACTTGGGTTTGACGGAATGGAATGAGCTCAAAATCACTTTTGAGAGGTAAAACATATACTGTGTTATATGAACAAGAAAAACAAACAGACAGTTATGTAGTTATAAATGCATAAACATGTTCATTATTAAAATTGACATCATTCTCTCTACATAGCTGTTTATCCAAGCTTTCCTTTAATTATCTCATAAATATGCATTTAACAACAGATTTTTATAAAACGAGATTAAGGAAATATTTAACCTGAGTTAAAAATATCCACCTGTGCCTTCTTACTTGTCTTTCCTCAGAGAGCTGGCATAACAATGAGAATTTGCTCTAATAGAGCAGAATTGGTAGATTTCTCTTCATGCCCACATTCCATGAACATAGCTTGTCTCATCCTTGGTAAGTCCTAAATAGGTAGGATTATGTGTTCTGCATGCAGCCAGGATGTGCATTTAAGTTTAGGGACTGAATCATAGTAGGGATCACTCTCTTCCCCCCAAATTATATTGAAAAACGTCATTTTCTTATAGAACAACAGATCCTATTTTTTTTTTCAATTCATGAATACAAAGTACGACTCTCTCATTTTGAAATAATCACAGACTCACAGGTAGTTACAGAGATAGCATAGCAGAGTCTGGTGTCTGTGTACACTTCATTCAGTCATATCTTACACAACCATAGTACAATAACAAAACCAGATATGTGCACTAGTACAATACATGTGTGTGCATTTCTGTGTTATTTTTTCATATATGTGGATTTCTGTTATACCCCTGCAATCAAGATACAGAACTATTCCACCAGAAAAATCTCCCTCATTGCTATCTCTTTATAATCCCTGGCTTCCCGAACAACATCCTTAATTCTTAACAATAATTCAAAACAACCAATCTGTTTCCCAGCCTTATAATTTTGTCATTTTGAGAATGTTTTATCAGCGGAATCATATGGTATATGACCTTTGGTATATGACATATGGTTTGCCTTCTTTTCCCCATTCAGCATAATGCCCTAATGATCCACGGGAGTTGTTCCATTTCATGCTGGGTAGCATTCCATACTATGGATTTACTACAGTTTGCTTAACCATTCACTTGTTGAGGAGCTCTGAGTTGCTTCTAGTTTAAGGATATCATGAATAAAGCTGTAAACATTTGTGTACAGCTATCTGTGTGAATGTAGGTTTTTACTTTTCTGAGATAATAACCGGAAGTACAATTGCTTTACCTTGCGGAGGTTGCACATTTGGTTTTATAAAAATTGGCAGATTGTTTTCCCAGAGAGCTATATCATTTTGTATTCACATCAGCAATGCTTTAATGATCCAGTTTCTTTATATCCCTTGCCAGCCTTTGGTGATATAATTATTTTTTAGTTTCAGCCATTCTGATTGAATGTACTATTTCATTGCATTTCTTGGACGATTAATGGTGCCATACACCTTTTCAGTGCTTACTTGTCATCTATATATTCTCTTTCGTGATATGTCTTTTCATATCTTTTGCCTATTTTCCAATTGAATTGTTTGCTTTATTATGGTTGAGTTTTGAGAACCCTTTATTTTCCAAATACTAGTCCCTTTTTGGTTGTGGTTTGCAAATGTTTGCTCCCAATCTGCAGCTTGTCTTTCATCCTCATAGCAAGACTTTTGTAGAGTAAGCACTCTCATTTTCAATGAAGTCCAATTTATCAACTTTAGCTTTTATTACTTATGTCAAATGATCTGGTGTCAAGTCTAAGAATTTTTTGCCTTAGCTCTAAATCTTGAAGGTATTATCTTGTTTTATCTAAAAGCATTATAGTTTTGCATTCTATGTTGAAACCCAAGATCTATTTTGAATTAATTTTTGTATAAAATTGGCATAAGCTTTGGGATTCAGGGTTGAGGTTTTTGTTTTTTTTTGTGATTTATTTATTTATTTATTTATTGTTTTGTTTTGCTTTGTTTTGCTATGGATATACCATAGTTTCAGCACCATTTGGTGAAGAGACTATACTTTCTCCATTGATTTGCTTTACAAACTTTGGCAAAAATCAGTTGGCTCTACTTGTGTGGAAATGTTTCCAAGTTTTCTATTTGATTCCACTGATCTATGTGCCTATTCCCCTAATAGTATGACTCTGTATCTATATACATCTTGAAGCGGTTACTCCTGTTTTTTTTTTTTTCTCCATATTTCTTTTAACTACTCTAGTTCCTTTGTCTTTCCCTATAAATTTTGGAATAATCTTGTCTGTATCTTTAAAAAATCTTACAATAATTTTGATAAGAATTGTGATAACCCTATATATCAATTGGAGAATCAACATCTTTACCATGTTGAGTCTTCTAGTATATGAACACAAAATAAGGTCCCATCTATTTATATCTTTTTGATGATTTTCATCAGAATTTTATAGTTTTCAGTGAACAAGCTTTGTATATATTTCTCTATTTGTAACTTTTTCATTTATTCTTGAATAATTGCAAGTGGTGTTGTATTTTAAACTTCAGTTTCCACATACTCATTGTGACCGTACAGAAATACGATTGATTTTTTATGATTAAATATTTTGTGACTTTGCTGAGCCCTTTTATTCCTTCTAGGAGGTGTTTTTGTTTGTTTGCTAATTTGTATGCTAGCTTAGTTTGTTAGATTTCATAGAATTTTCTATACAAACCATTATTGTATCATCTGCAAATAAGGGCTTTTTTCTTCATCTACCTTTCCAATCTATATATCTTTCATTTCCTTTTCTTCCTGAGTTGTGCTAACTAGATCTTCTGGGAATATGTTGAATAGCTGTGGTGAGAGTGCATATATTTGCCTGGTCCCAGATTTTAGGAGGAAAACATTCAGCCTTTTACCAGAGTAAGTCAAGGGCTTACCAAATATCCATTTGGTTATGGTATATAATTCTTGTTCATTGTTGAATTCTATTTGCTAGCATTCACAATGGATATTTGCCTGTAGTTCAATTTTGTTTATATTATCTTTGTCTAGTTTAGGTATCAGAGTAGTGTTGGTTTCATAGAATGAAAGGGAAGTTTTCCCTCTTTATTTTGTGGAAGACATGGATATAAACAACATTTTTTTTCTTTTTTAAAGATTTTATTTATTCATGACTGACACTGAAAGAGAGAGAGTCAGAGACACAGGCAGAGGGAGAAGCAGGCTCCATGTAGGGAGCCTGACATGGGACTTGATCCTAGGTCTTCAGGATCACACCCCTGCTGAAGGTGGTGCTAAACCGCTGGGCCACCGTGGCTGCCCTAAACAGCATTTTTCATTCATTCTGTCATTCTCCTTTTAATTGGAGTATTTGGACCATTTAGATTTGAAGTAATTGTTAATATATTAAGACTTAAGTCTGATATTTTATTTTTTTCCTGTTTCTTCTTTTTTCATGTTTTAGTTTCCTTTTCTTTCCTTCTTTGGGTTGCTGAAATATATTTTCAAATTCCAATTTGATTTATCTATAGCGCTTTTCAGCATACATCTCTGAATTCTCTAGATTTCTTAGTGGTTGCTCTAGGCTTATGTATGTATGTGAATACATGGTGAAACTTGGAATGGGGGCGGCCGGGTGGCTCAGTGGTTTAGCGCCGCCTTTGGCCCAGGGCCTGATCCTGGAGACTCGAGATCGAGTCCCACATCGGGCTTCCTGCGTGGAATCTGCTTCTCCCTCTGTGTCTCTGCCTCTCTCTCTGTCTCTCATGAATAAATAAATAAAATCTTAAAAAAAAAAAAAAAGAAACTTGGAATGGGATTAAGTTTATCCTGTTTTGAGTTCGTTCAGCTTCTTAAACCTGTAGGTGTTGGTATTTTCCTTGTCAAATTTGAGAATTTTCAGTATCAAATATTCATTTGAATACTTTTTCAGCTCCATACTCTTTCTCCTCTCTCCTGGGTGTCTGATGGCACCAATTTTACATCTTTTGTTTTATTCACACATATTCCTGAGAGTATTTTTTCCCCAGAAAATTTTGTTATTCAGATTATATAATTTCTATTATTCTAACTGCACTGATTATTTCTACTCTCCTTTCTATTCTGATCTTAAGCCTATCTATTGAGGGTTTTACTTTTTTACTTTTCAGGTCCAAAATTTTCTTTAGATTCTTATTTATATCTTCTATTTTCTTTTTTCTGAGATTTTTCTATTCATTTCCTGACACATTCTATTTTTTTCATGTGTTTCAAGCATGTTTGTAATTTTTCATTGAAGCATTTTTATGATAGCTGCTTTAAAATTTTGTCAGATAACTCAAACATCTGTCTCATTTTGGTGTTGACAGCTACTAATTTTTTTCGTTCTTTTAGATTGAAATATTTCTGGCTTTTGGTTTGATAAGGAATTTTCAATTAAAACTTGGATATTATGATGTTATGTTATAACCCCCTGGATCTTGTGTTTTAGTAGATCTCCTCTGATACTATTTTAGTGTGAGGCACCTCATTACTGTCAAGTAGGAATGGAAATCCAAGGGTCTCTACTTATCCTACATGAGTTCCTTGCTATTGCTTGGCAAGGGTCAAATGCATTCCCGCTGAAATATTCTCAGTAAGAAAGGAGGGATGTTTCATCTATGCTTTTCATGTGGCTTCCACTGACACTGTGAGGGGTGTTCTTGCTAGTTCTCCACTAGGCCTCTTCTCACATTAACCCAGCAGGAAAGGTGCCAGATGGGCATGGTGGCATCCAGGCTCTATAATAATCCTCACACTACAGTGAGGAGAATGGGGCTTCTTTACCACTAGGCCAGAATGAAAGTCTTGACTCTCCATTTAGCTATCTCTGTTTCTCTAAACAGGAGAAGAGAGGGTGTTGGGGTGCCTTTTTATAGCCTGACAATGGTGGAAGCTTAGTCTCTTGGTACTGCTTTTTCTGGCTGAGATGGGAGTGCGGACACTGTTCTCTGTGTGTATGTGATGTTTGCTAGAGTAGAACAGTTATTGTCTAAAAACTTTGTTTTTCTAAGTTATTTCTTTCTTTCTTAGCCCTTTGGCTAAATAGAGCATGATTTTGCAGGTTTTTGGTTTAGTTATTTGTTTGTTTTTTGTATGTGCTCATGGATATTTCCAGGTTGCTGATTTCTCTAGTATCTAGTCTGGGATATATGAAGCCAAAAGGCAACCTGAGAAACACACCACTGTGTCTGTCATTCCTTGGGTAACAGAGTTTCTAGCTGGTCTAACTTTCTCTTCACATCTGTAAGTCTTCTTATATTTGTTTTATATATGTAGTGCCCAGAAGTTTTAATTGTACTTAGTGGAAGGAATAGAGAAAAAATATGTCTGCTCCATTTCTCTGGAAGTAAAAATTCATAGCTTCATTTTCTTTTATAAATTAAAACATCAATTTTAAGAAATGTTATAGAACTTTTTTTATCATTTTAACATATTTTTTAACATTTGGAATTCTGTACTGTAATATGACATAATATCATAATACTATGCTCATAGACAACCACAAGTTATGCTTATTGTTGTTTTAACTTCAAAACAGGGATGCCTGGGGGTTGCAGCAGTTTAGTGTCCACTTTCGGCCCAGGGCATGATCCTGGAGTCCCGAAATCGAGTCCCACAATGGGCTCCCTGCATGGAGCCTGCTTCTCACTCTGCCTTTGTCTCTGTCTCTCTCTCTCTCTGTCTCTCTCTGTGTCTCTCATGAATAAATAATAAAGTCTTTAAAAAAACCCCTCAAAACACATACATATTACATAATCATAACACACTTATCATTACATAATAGTTTTGCCATTAGTAGAATCCATTCAATCTAAAGTCTCTCCAAGATGATGAATAGACACCAATGTTTACTCAAGTCAAAAACTGAAACATAATATATGATTAAAAAATACTCAATATAGCCATAATAAATGATTTAGAACTAAAATATCATAAAGGTACAGTTTTTAAAATGCTGTTTTATCATGGTATTCCTGTTCTAAGAATGACTTAACATTTTATTAACTACTTGGATGATATAGAAATAAACATACTAAAGGATTTTAGTGAATTAGAAGGTAATAGTTTTTATAACCCACAGAGGTCAAGATATCTCAGAAATAGATACATAGATAAATAATAAACTATTTGTAAAGGTCTTGAACCTACCATATTTTTTCTTTAAGCTCTTTGAACTACTCCTGGTCACATTTTGTTCCCACTCCTGACATAAGAAACTTACAAGACTTCAAAAACCAGTTCAAAACACACCTACTATACTCCAGGTAAACTTTGAAATTCTTCCCTATATGTGTATTTCATACCTCCAAAAATCTCCATTTTCATGTTTACTAGATTCTCATTCTATATTATAGAGGTCAGCAAAGTTTTTCTGTAAACATCCAAATGATAAACATTTTGGGCTATGTGGGCCACATATGATCTACATGTTCTTTGCTTAGTTGTTTTATTTTGTTTTCATTACAAATATTTTAAACTTTAAAAATTATTCTTATTTTGAGGGTCATACATAGAGCATAGTAGAGCTAGTTTGGTCCAACAGCTTTTATTTGCCTTGCCCTAACATGCTTGAGGTTGCCTGTGAACTACTTTTAAAAAGGGATTGATTTACTTTTACTTGTATCTTTTTGGTTCCCAATACTGTATTTGACATGTTAATGTGTTCAATAAACAAGTGCTACTAAGAATAAAATAACTGAATTGAAATTTGAGCTACCATCCAAAAGACAGAGTTTGCAGTTTGAATTTAACAAAGTTAATTCCTTGATAAAATAAAAGTATCAAACCTCTTCAGAGGGACAACAGAATCTAGTCTCTACCACATTTCATTCAAATTGTTCAGTACACAATCTAAATTTACTAGACATATGAAGAAACAGGAAAATTCTAACTCTTCAAGAAATAAGACAATCAATAAAGATCTACTTCGAGACAATCCAAAGGTTGAAATTATAGATGATGACTAAAGTAGGTATTATAACTATTTTCAACAAAGTAAAAGAAAATATACTTGAAATGCATGAAAAGATGTGAAATGTTAGCACAAAAATACAGAAATTACTTTTTAAAAAGCAAATTAAAAAATTATAATTGAAAATATCATGAATAAAAGGTTTCACTGTATGGGCAAGAATAGATTTGATAAAGGAAAGAGGTAATAAACTTGATGGTAGATCAGTAGAAATTATCTAGTCTAAAGAAAAGAAATAAAAAAAGAACAGAGCTTTGGGGACATGTAAGATAATATTAAAAGGACTAAAATACTGATAATTTGACTGCTAGGAAGAAGAGAAAAAGTATGGAGGAAGGAAATGGTAATGACTGAAATTTTATCCAATTTGGAGGAAGACATAAATTAGAATTTAAAGAAGTTTAGTAAAGCACAAGCAAGATTAATATGAAGAAAATTACACCTGTACATATCATTGTCAAATTGAGGAATATTGGCAACTAGAACAAATATTGAAAGCACTAAGAGAACAACATAATGTATACAGGGGAACAGAAATTCAAACTGCCACTAACATCTCATTAGAAACTATAGGGGTCAGAGGAAAGAACAATGTCAACACTGTTTTGCCAAAAGAAATAAAAATTCTGTCAATCCATAATTTTATATACAGCAAAAAATAACCTTCAAAAATGAAGGGAAAAAAAGACCATTTCAGATAAAAGAAAACCAAGATAAATTTCTCCCAGCAGATCTGTACTACAAAAATGGGCAAGGAAAGTCCTTCAGGTCAAAGGAATTGGTAGCAGAAGGAAAACTGAATCTTTAAGAATAGAAGGATAGGAAATGATAAATGATTCAGTGAGTTAAAACAATATATATATTTTTATTGAATTTCTTTAAGATGTATATGACCACTTAAAGCCAAAATTATAGCCATGCATTATGGAGTAAATTATGTATATAGATGTATATATACAACAAGTTAACATAAAAGAATTGTGGTTTTAAATGGACTTATATGATGAGGAAACTTTTACATTTTACATAAAATGACACAGTATTAACTGTAAATAAATATTATAATCTCTAAAACAAAAGTTTGAACCTAAAGCAGAGAGATGCTGCTAAAAAGCTAATAGATAAATGAAAAGCCAGAAGGTAAAGTTAAAAAAAACAAAAAAGCAAATAACCCAAATATCTAGAGAAAGCAGGGGAAAAAAAAGACCAGAAAATCAAACAAACAAAATAAACAGGAATCAAATATTAAATACAACATATCATTCATAACATTAAATGTTAACGGATTAAACATTACAATTAGAAATCAGATTGTCTGAATTCATTAAAAAGCAGGACCCAACTTCTTGCCAACTTACAAGAGATCCATCTTAAATGGAAAGATACAGAAATGTGAAAGAAAATGGATGAAAATAGTACACTGTGCAAACATATGAAGGCATTGATAACAGGTAAAATACACTTCCTGACCAGAGGGATTTTCTGTAATGACACAATAATAAAAGAATCCATTCACCAACAAATACCAAGGAATCATAATGAAGAAATTAAAGGCATTAGAATTGCTCAGCTGACACAAGGTGTAACGTGCTTTGGTAAATTCTTCCCTGCTTTTAGTTTATTCTCCAAAAGAACTTGGTTTGATATCTATTTTAAGTAACTTAGCATTCTAAAAACCATGTTTTTCAAATTTCCTCTGTTTCACTGACTCACAAAGAGTAATGTATTAACTCTCTTCCTAGAGTGAGTATACAGAGTTCAAAGGGCTCTAAGTACCCTAAATAGAGGGTAACTCAGGAACCGAAAGACAGTGTCTGTAATTGCTAAGATGTCGAAATTATATTAGGGCTTATATTAGGAAAGTAGGAATTCAGTATATATGTAGGTGACAATGACTTGAGGAATTCACTTCACTGGCAGTTTCTACAAAAACTGGGATACTACAGACTGATAAATCTATAAGGTATTGAATTATAATTGAACTTACCTTGACCTTAAAAGGTGAAGTATTAAAGTTTTTCTAGTGAGTCTTAGTTCATACAGCAATTCTTCTTCATAAGTTTCCTGCAAAACAGTATCCATCGTATGACTTGAATGTGTGTTGGGGCAGGGAGTGGAGGGGGTGTGGGGAAAAATTAGACTTAATCCATCTACCCAGCAGTCCAGCAATCCCGCCAGGTAAAACGATAAACATGGATTAGGCTGAATTTATGAGATCCAATATAAATGGATTTTTCTTGTAAGTTATTTTTTAAATTATTTTTAAAAATATTTTTATTTATTTATTCATGAGAGACACAGAGAGAAAGAGAGGCAGAGACACAGGCAGAGGGAGAAGCAGGCTCCATGCAGGGAGCCTGATGTGGGACTTGACCTGGACTGTGGGATCACCACCCGAGCCAAAGGCAGACATTCAACCACTGAGTCACCCAGGTGTCCCTTAATTAAATGTTTGATGGGCATTTTTTCTAGTTATAAAATGAAAAGAAAATATGTATATTTTCTTCCTATCCAGAGATAACAAGTTGTTGTATGTTCTTACAGTTCTGCACCCACCCATAGAGCTTTTGTTTATGTATCTTTAACAGTTTGGGTTATACTCTTTTATAGTCTACTTTCTCACATAAAAACTAATCATGACTATGACCATTTTCCCTAGTCCAATAAATGTTCTTTTATAGTATGTATTTTATGACTGAAAGTCACGATGTGAATTTATCTAACTTCTATCTGGATCAGAAATTTGATTTGGAGTATTCACTATACTTAGACATCATTTCCTTGACAGCAACGTGAAAAAAAAATGTTTGACAATGCTGTGAGATAACCCTGAAGAAAGGAAGCACAAAATTAGAATTTCTTTTTTTTTAAATTAGAATTTCATTAGAAATGTATAATAGTTCTTGTTTTCTTGCCTTAAATATTAACAACGAAATGATAACTTGCTGTGACAAACTTTTCTTTAATGATCATTGTTCATAGTGATATTTTTCTTGTTTAGTTTATTTTCTTATTTGTATATGAATTCCTAATTTATGCCCTTTGGGTATTTTTGTGGTATTTTATTTCTTTATGATCATAAGAATTATTTATAATTTAAGGATTGACAGTTACTGGTCATTTATCTAGCACATTTCTTTAGTTTATTGCTCACCCATGTATTCAATTTCAGGCACAGTGATAATATGGAATATACAATGATACACACTGCCCTTTTGGAAGCCACAGCTTGGCAAAGAAGAAAATCAAGCAAATGTAATTGAGTATTATAAGCATCATAATAGGAGAAATGCAGTGACTGTGTGAGGGAGGAGTCAGGAGAAAACAGAGAATGCAAAGGCCCTGAGATAGGAAGGAGCTTGACATGTTTGAGAAACCCAGAAAAGTTCAAGGTGGTTGGAGAATCAAGTGTAAGTTGAATAAATATGAGAAATGAAAAAGTAGAAAGGAGCCAAATTATATACAGACTAATTAGTCACTTAAGAAGATTTGGACTTTATCCGAAGAAAAAAGTTTAGACAAAAAATGCAGAAGGAGGTATGGTATTTTAGATGATTTACTTATTACAGATAATGGATTAGCAAAAATCACAACTTTAAGCAGAAAAACCATTTATTTTTTGCTTGTTTGTTTTAAATTTAAATTCAGTTAATACACACATAGTGCATTATTAGTTTCAGACGTAGAGTTCAGTGATTCATCAGTCTTATATAATACTCAGGCCTCATTACATCAAGTGCCTTCCTTAATGCCCATCACCCTGTTATACCATCCCCTCACCCCCTGCCCCTCTTGTGACCCTCAGTTTGTTCCCTTCCATAAGAGGTAAGAACCTCTTATGCTTTGTCTCCTTCTCTGATTTTGTCTTATTTTGGTAGGAAAAGTATTTAAAGGCTGTTGATGGAATACAGCTCACTTGGGCAGGGGAGTGGCAGCAGGGATAAGGGAGAGTAGATACTTTCAAAGGATATCTACATGCTAGAATGCAGAAGATTTAGTGATTTTTTTTATTTTTATTTTTTTTGATGGGAGAAGCAAAAGAGAGGAATGAAGAATTCTCTCAAGGATTGCATGAGAAGTCAGTCAGTCAAGCATCCTACTCTTGACTTCATCTCAAATCGTGATCTCATGAGATGGAGCTCCATGTCTGGCTCCACACGCTCAGGGAGCCTACTTAGGATTCTCTTTCGCTCTCTCCTTCTGCCTCCCACCTCTCTCTCTCAAAGAAAATAAAAAATAAAAATAAAAATTCCCTTAGGCTTCTGGTTTGTTTAAACCATACAATTGAAAGGAGGGTCTTCTGAAGAGGGGCTGCTTTGAGGGAGAGAGAGGGGAGTTTAATGCTTTTGAATGTGAAGTGTGCATTTGGGTATTATTTTGACTGCAAGTTTAACATAAAATTAGGACTTCTTTATAAACATGTAATCCACACACAGTGGGCAGGCAAGAACCTAGATGCTTATTCAGATAAGAAGGGTTGAATCCTATTCACAGTGTGATAAACTACATGTGCAGGTGTGTGTGAGTAACAGTGGTATAGTGGGACTTTGTAAAATTTGAATGTGTGATTATGAGTTTCATATTAGCTAATATTCAGACATTATTGTTAATACTGTCAAATGTGACATTCTTATTAATCTTGTCATTAATATTGTCTTTATATTAATAAACATAATTTTTAATTTTGTTTAAAATTTTTATTATTTTATTTAGTTTTACAACTTTTTTATTTTGTTTTAGAATCATTTTAGATTTAGAGAAAAGTTGGGAAGATAATACAGAGAATTTCCATGTACCTCACAATTCAGCATTCTATATTATCAACATCTTACATCACTATGGCATACTTGTCACAACTCATGAACCAAGATTGACATTATCAATTAAATAATTGACAAATCAATTAAATCAATAAACTTATCCAGATTTCCTTAGTTTCTGTCTTATGTCCTTTCACTGTCTTAGGATCCCATCCAGGACACCATATTACATTTAGTTGTCATGCCTCCTTAGGCTCTTCTACACTATGACGTTTCTTGGGCTTTTCTTATTTTGGGGTGGGGGGGGGCTTTTCTTATTTTTTAACAACATTGACAGTTTTGAGGAGTACTGATCAAGCATTTTATAGGTTGCATCTCAATTAAGGTTTTTCTGATATTTTTCTCACTCCTAGCCTGGAATTGTGAAGATTTGGGAGAAAACAACAAAATAAAGTGCCATTTTCATCACATCATATTTGGAGTACATACTATCAACATGACTTATTATTGATAATGGTTACCGATTACTGTGATCACTTGGCTGAGGTAGCATTTTTCCATCTTTCTTCACTGTTTCCCCCTTCCATATTCTACTCTTTGGAAGTCACTGTGCACAGGCCATGCTTAAAGGGTGAGGAGTTATGCTCTACCTCCTGGGAAGGGGAGTGTCTATGTCAATATTTTAATTCTTATGTATAGGAGATTTATCTATTTTCCCCCATTTATTTATTTATTCAAGTGTTCACTTATACCAGTATGAGTTCAAAGATATTAATTTATACTTTGCTATGGCCCAGAACTATGTTATTATTATTTTTTTTGCTCAAATTGTCCATTCTTTGGCTATTGGGAGGTCCTTCACTTGGCTCCCTATGTTCTTTTGACATAATCCCATCAGTGCAAGTTTGGTTTGTTTGTTTGTTTGTTTGTTTGTTTGTTTGAGAATTTCCTTAATTCTGGTAGTATAAGATGTTCCAAACTCATCCTGCATATTTTCTGACCCCATCCGGGCTCATCTTGTATATTCATAATGGGACTTGATTTGCACAATGGTGACAGAGGGCTGATTTTGCCCTCTTAGACGAGTACCAAACTTCAACCAATAAAAGTTCTTTTACTTTTTAATTGAAGTATAGTTGACATGTAATGTTATATTAATAAAAGATTTAAGAAGATGATAAAAGAATTGGAGATCAAGAGAAAACATTATTTGTAAGGAGATTATTACAGAAAAATGGTTAGACATTATCTCCAAATAGCAGCAGATAAAAAGTTGCTTTTTCAGTGTCTTAAGCCATGGGAAAGACATCTCAGTGGGATCATTAGGAAAGCTGAAATATGTCTTGCTTATGACTGAGGTACCTAACAAATGAGAGCCTGGAAGGCTGGCTCTTCTAATGATGAAGGGAAGAAAAATAGTTGCATTGGGAAAAGTTTGCCCTCAAGAAGTGTTGGGTCAAAGTGAGAGTCATTATTCTCCATGGACCAAGTTAGAAAGCTCGGGGCCCACAATGCAAGTGCCTGGTAATAAATATCTAAGAACAGTCATTGAATGTTTTTTTTAGTAATGGGAATTGAAAATTACCTTATTTTGAAGCCTTTTTCCTATTATATGCATTACATATTGTCTGCATAAACATTTGTTTCTTTTGAAAATAAAATTTTAAATGTTTACATTTTAACAACTGAATAAACACTGTTCTAAGCAACAGACCACATGTGTTCCCAAGAAAGTTGTCCAACTTTGCTGCAGAGTCTGTAAGGCAAGTGAACCTGCATATTATATCACTGGGAAAGCAAAATGCTCGGAAATTACATTCCATAGGCACCAGCTCAGAACAAATGAGGTTGCCTTAAATCAGCCCGGAAACTTGTTAGTGGAAATCCTCAAAAAATCTGGAAAACTGTACATGGCAGCCTCTAAAATCCAAATTTTACTCCATTTTGTTTTGTAATCCAACACAAATTTGCTTCCTCCCCAACTCCGGCCCCCTCAAGTGCACGCTGTAGACTGAGTGGGAGTTCTCAGAAAAATCGAAACTCCTCTCTTTTTCACTTCTGATTAGTCAGAGGTTGCTTTCTACATACCCTATGTAAGCAATAAATCATATTTATTAAGTCAAAACATGTACCTGTATGTCATAATCATGAATGTGCCAAACTTCTCGCTTCTGCATCAGAGGAAGCTTTTTAGGATAAACCACTTCTTGACCTTCGACTCCAATGATTACCTTTTCTAAAAGGAAATGTTTAAGGGAGAAAATACAATCTGGCATTGACACCCATGCACAATCATTCTCATAGAATTCACTTGCTCTCAATTAGCAGCCATGTACAACATCACTTTGAAGTATCACTCCCACTTAATCAGTAAGGAAATTGAGACTGATAGTTTCCAAATTAGGCAAATATAAGCAAAATTGGAAAACAGCCTTCCCCTCCTCCCCATTAGGTCTTTTAGCTTCTTTCGTCTTCCCACTTTGCTTTGCAGCTACCACCTTCGTCATCTTAATCTCCTCCTGTCTGTCTCTGGATTTTGCGCCTGTCAAACCTGCACTGTAAGGGATTGTTTTGGTGTAAATTACCAATTTTATCTCCCAGGGACACTTGCATTTGAAATCTTAACTCTCCTAGCTAAATACAAATGCAAAGCTTTCCCTTGTGAAAAGGGCGTAGGTACTCTTGAATCAGTGCTTTCCTGAGTGAGCCCTGGTTATCTCACTGAAGAGTGATGTAGAGGAAAGACCATAGGATACTACAATCTGCTATTATTTGAATCAAAGTCTTATGAGTTTATTGGCCATAAATGCTATTTTTATTCTTTCTGATCTGTAGATATTATTCCCAATTTCTTTTTTTTTTTAGATTTTATTTATTTATTCATGAGAGATACAGAGAAAGAAGCAGAGACATAGACAGAGGGAGAAGTAGGCTCCCTGTGGGGAAGCCTGATGTGGGACTCGATCCTAGGACCCTGGGATCATGACCCGAGACGAAGGCATACGTTCAACCCCTGAGCCTCCCAGGTGCCCCTCTCAATTTCTTTATAAAATAGATAATAAGATTGCACACATGCTAATGTACGCGAAAGTAGCTAATGGCTAGCACAGTGTCTCTACACTGCAGATATTCAGAAACACCCACTCTTTCCTCCTTCTCACTGTAAATCAGAGTATGTAAAAGCACTGAAGTATTTCATAAAAGCATAGAATCTCAATATTAGACATAACTAGTCCGAGTCCTATACTATGTTCTCAGCAAAATCATCAATGAATATTATTTTATTATTTACAGTCTAAACTTTGTGACTAAAGAGACATTACCTCATAGCCTAGTAAGAAAACCGTGATAAAAAGGTTAAGACATACCTTTAATCTGAGAAATGAGTATAATCATGAAAAGCAAACTCCTGAGAAACATTCTGAATGATTCTGATGGAAGAAGGGGCACAGATGCTTGAGAAAAGATGTGTGCAGCTCTCTGCCCTTGTTTCCACAGCAGGGTTGAAGAGCCCAGATAGATAAGTAGTTTTGATCCAGTACAAGGAAATGTTCCTTGCTTGTGTTGCATCATTTGTGAGGTGCTTGAGGCTAAAACCTGGAGGGTGGACATCATGTACTAATTAAAGGCACCACTGAGGTGCTGTGATGGAGTTGGGCTGGGCAGAGATCCCTACTTCATGCCTGATAAAATAGAATTATAGATGTACTAAAAATTCAAAAGTGAAAAAAATCATATATGTCTTAGAAAAAAATTTGAGGAATGTTTATGGAAGCTTTGTTTGGAGAAAATGCATGTGAAGAATGCCACATGGAGAAATTATAAAGGAAAATTTCATAAAAACTAGATAGAAGTACTGAGAAGTTTTTTTTTAACTAAATAAAAGCCTATGCCATGGGGCATGGGTATAATGGCCTTTCAAAATCTGTAAAAAGACAAGATACTCATCCACAATCCACATTCTACCCCTACTTGCCACCCCCACCCTGATAAAAGACCCCAGAGTCCTGAGGCAAGGGAAAATAACTAGAGTCCCCCCGCCCAATTTTATTGAGATCTAACTGCCATACCACACTGTGTAAGTTTAAGTTGGGTACATATTCTTTTACTCAACCTTTGGGTTTTGGAGTTCCTCAAGGTATTAGCCTATTTCCTCTTTTCCTCTAACTGTATGCTTGTTCCAAAACCATCTCATCTTCAGTTGTGGTTTAATTATCATCAGCTATGCCTCACATTTTTACTTCCAGCCACCTGCATGATAGACCTTTACAGCCAACTCTCTATTCAACATCTTCATTGAGACAGCTCAAAGTCCCTGCAAACTAAGAAGATACAAAACTTGTTCTCTGCTTTCATTAATGATGTTAATATTTATTCCACATTGCAAGTCTGAAACCCAGTAGTCATCATTGGTATCTCTCATAATCAACCCATCACTAAGTATGCTTATTTTACCTTTTAGAAAATATTCAAACCTCTTTTCTCCAGCTTTTCTGCCTTCTTTTAAGTCCAGGTTCTTATAGACTGCTTTTGGCTACACTCCGACAAGTATGATCTTTTCAGATACAAATCTGATCATGTCATGTGCCTGTTGAAAATGCTTCAATACTTTGTCATTGTCATTGGTGTTAGGATTAAAATTTAAAATTTCAAAAGGTAAATTACCTGCTACTTTTTAATTCTGTGGCTTTGATCAAAGTATGAAATATTTCTGTACTTCTGTTTTCTCATCTATAAAATGGACTTTGGGCATAATAACATGTATCTCATAGGCAGAGTATGAGTGTTAAATGAATCTGTGCTAAAAGGCAATCTTACATTCTATGGTTCATTCACTCTCCAATTCTCTTAGTTGACTTTTTCATAGTCTCTCTTCTCTCCTCAAATCTCAAATCTCCTTTAATTTACTCTTAATGATTACCATGCTTTCCACTTCATTGAGAAACAAAGAAACTACCAGAAGAAAGAAATCTTACTTTCTCCCATTATCACATCTACCACAGTATCACATTATCAAGATGTGTGCCAATATAGACTAGCTCTCTCCAGTTTTTATGGATGGACTGTCCATGCCTGTAATGTCTACACACCATTAATATATTGGATTCCATTCCTTCTTCCACCTCCAATGTCATCACTCTGGCAATTGCTCTCTTTTGCTACGCTATCATCTGAACTGTATATTTGCAAACATGCTGTCATTTTTGTCCATCTTTTAAAAACGTACTTCTCCTTTTACTTCATTGTCCCCTCCACTCACCTACTGTCCAATTCTTGATTACTTTTTTAAAGATTTTATTTATTTACTCATGAGAGACACAGAGAGAGACAGAGACATAGGCAGAGGGAGAAGCAGGTTCCCTGCGGGGAGCCCAATGCAGGACTCAGTCCCGAATCCTGGGATCACGACCTGAGTGGAAGGCAGATGCTCAACCACTGAGCCACCCAGGTGTCCCCTCATTCTTGACTTCTTTTAATAGCACATACGGTTTATCTGCAGTTCCTCTCTCCCCACTTGCTCTTGAAACTGCTTTAATCTGACTTTTTATCCTTCACTCAACAAAACACTTCTCATCAATGCTACTGATGAGCTGCACCTTGCTAAATCCAGTGGTCTATTCTCATCCCTTCTAACTTGACCTTTTAGCAGCATTTAACACAATTGATCACTTCTACCTTTTGAAGAGTTTAGCTCATGGTATACCATGGATCGACTCTGCTTATTCACAGCTTCTTCTTAAGTTGCTCTCATTGGATTCCTTTTCTCTTTCCAATATTTAAATATGCCAGATTCCCAGGGCTCAACTCTTAGCACTTTTCTCTATATATAGTCACTAATAAATAAGTTCTCATCTAATCTCATGGTTTTAAACATCATCTGTGACATGATGGCTGCCAAGTTCACTTATCTAATCCAACCATCTCTGAATTTCAGACTCATAGAAACATCTCTCCTCTCATCTTCACTAGAATATTTAATAGATATCTCAAATACAAGTAGAAGGCTAGATTTCTGATCTTCCTTTTCAAACCTGGTATTTCCAGTCTTTACTATCAAAGATATTACAGCCCCATTTTTTCAGTTACTCAGGAGTCATCTTTGATTCCTCTCTTTTCCCCTTTTTGCATCTTATTGATCAACAAATCCAGCTGTCTATTTTCAGAAGAGTCAAGACATCAAGAATCTGACCACTTCCAACCACATATACTGCTGCTTTGCTGATCCAACATGTCATCATCTCTAGCCTACTTTATTAAAATAGTCTCTTAATTGACCTTGCTGGTTTTCTCTTAGTCCCATAGTATGTTGTCTACACAACATCCAAAATGATCTCATTAATACACAGCACATTATGTGATTCTTCTGTTGAAATCTTTTCAGGGGCTTGCCATCTCAAAATAGTAGCTGAAGACCTGTGATGGCCTCTAGGATCTACATAATCTAGTTTGATGTTCTCTGGCTTCATATTTTCTACTCTCCTCTCACTCAGTTCCTGTCTCTATGTGTCCTTGCTTTTTACTGAACATGCTAAGCATGTTCTGCTTTGCTTGTAGTTTGCTCCTTCTTTCAGCCACATGTCTCTCTTCCTCTCTGCCTTCTGGTCCCTACTCAAATATCATCATGTTAATAAGGTCTCCAAAAACTCTAGGCAAAGTAGACATTCTCACTTCTGCCCTGGTACTTATGTTGCCCTTTGTTGCCTTGTGTTATATGTCATCTGGAATGCTAGTTATTAATTAATTCATTCATTCATTTATCTATATTTCAATTGCCTGCCTCTCTTCCTTAAACTGCATCCTCTATAAGGATTTTTGGCAGTTCTATTTATTGCTGTATCTTCAGAGCCTAGAACAATAGATTGCTGAATGATTTTTATTAAATGGATATATTAATACATTTAGGAAGTTGGACAATATCTGGTAATAGTAAGCACCTAATAAAACTAAATTATAATTATTGTAACTTTTATTTATGAGGAGGTTATAGTAGAGTAAATAAGAGTATACATTCAGATTCAGACAACCTGAGTTCAGTTCTTACTGAACTTACAATTTCTACCTGCAAACCTTGGATGGTAACTTAATTCTCTGTGCCTCAGTTTTCTCATTTCCCAAAATGAGACTAAAATCATAACAGTTGTAGTGAGGATTAAAAGAGATAATTTATCTAAGTAACCTAAAAGTAGTGCCTGTTGCATATTAAAAGCTGAGTAAGTATTGATTTTTTTAAGAACTAAATAAGTCTTGATTTTTGTTTTTATTACTTTTTCTGTAACAGTTTCATCCACTTTTCATCTACCTTTTTTTCTCTGCACTTCAAGGTCTTTGGCTTCCTCTCTTTGCTGCAACATGCCATACTTTCTTCCATCAAAAACCTTTAGAACATACATGGTTGTCCCCTTGGAGTCCTCTCCTATCTTCTTTGTAGCCACATCAATTCCTCATTCTTCAGTTTTCAGTTCAAGGGTCTCTCTCTCTCTTTCTCTCTGTTTCTCTCTCAGAAAAGCTTTCCCTAACCCAGAGTCTAGACCATGTTTCATTCTGAAACAAGATACTCTTTTTTTTCCTGAAAACTTGTGTTAGTTTATCATACACTAATTGGTTCAATTATTTGATTATCTGTTTCCTCCAGCAGACTATAATCTCCAGAAAGCAATGATTCTGTTTGTTTTTGCTAAGTCTGGTACCACAAACAGGGCAGTGTCTTGCATATTAGTCACTGCATTTAATAAATTGGTTAAATGCAAAAAATAATTTGCAACATGATTATTGCCTAGTTACAGCCTCATGTGTTTCCAGAAATTTTGAACATAATTGAAAGAACATTAATCCAAATGATCATTTACCAGTAGAATTTCTGACACTCTTTCAGGGCTATAGCAAGAGAGAGTTGAAGACTGATGAGTGTCCTCGGGGTATTTGATCCATTACCAAACCAAACAAATATTCATCCACACATCAAATGGAATTCTCTAGCTTTATTCATTGTGACAGTTGAAAAGAGCATTTGAAATTGGGTGACAGGAACTATATTGAACTTGCATTTGTTACAGTCAAAATTATGGGGAAAGGAATAAACAATTTTAAATTCCAATTGTGCAATCTCAATTATTCATAGTGTCATAGTAAATGATAAAGGTTTGAGGCCTTGTTCTGATGTCTTTGTGCATTAGTTATAGCTAGGCTAACTTTCTAGCATATCTAAAATATTACAGATACAGCATTACCTATGGTTAACCCAGGTGAAACAACCAAGCACTTTCAAGGAAGAAAAAATTTTATTATTTACTCAAGTCACATAATCAGTAAGTGGAAAGCAGAAATTAAAAGAAAATTTCTGCCTAACTGTATATTCTTTCTATTATATACTGGTGCCCCATTTTTTGAGAGGAAAAAAGCTTTATTCTTTCTTATAATCATACTATAATCAACCTTTCAAGTTTGGAGAATGTTATACTCAATTCCAAACTCTACCAAGTGGCTAACATGGTATAGTGGAATATTATGATATAACTGATAGCATAGTGCAATATTATGATATAACGTTGTAATGATATAATGTATGATAGTCTGTCTGTTATTCTCACTCCCAAGTCAGTCTTCTGTTTAAATTAACATGATCACTAAAGTATAAGAAACTATCTTTCAAAAAACAATGAACCCTGGAACATATTTCAATATCAAAGGGACTCTGTGGAGTCCAAATGGTCAGACAAAAGCAGATTCTAAGAAAGATTAGATGTGTATGAGAATGTTCTGTTCTGTTCTTATTTCTTTGCTACAAATTAGTGAAGCTACGTCTCATAGGAGGTTCTCTAATCTACTCTCATTGTGGTTTCCACGAGAGCTTTTGAGGCTGTAGATTCTTGTGTTCATTCCTTATCAACACTAGGATCAGCTCTTATACAAAATAGTCTTGGAGGCCCCCAGCTTTGTGCACAGCTTGCCCACTTTCTACTGTTGACCTCCTCACAATCCAGATACTCTTCAGGCTTGCCCTTCTGAGCTGCTTCTCTCTTTTCCTCAAGGTTGTTCTCATTCTCCTTCTAGCTAGCAATTTGGAAAGCAATCCCCCAGACCCTCTTAAAGGAAGGTATTCAGTGATGGACACCCCAGAAAGGATGACAGATGATGCACAATGTATTCTAAATCAGCAATGAGAAGCTGCCCACTCTGTAGACACCAAATGCTTGTTCTGTACCACGTTTGTGAAGAGAAAGATGAATAAAGGGGCAATAAATCCAAATGAAGGAAGAGAATAAGGTGAATAAAGAAAAATATCTAAATTATGATAGAAGTGGGAAAAGCCTCACATAGAAATATTGGAATAAAAATGAGCATTTTCTGTCTAACTTTAAAGGAAATATTATTATCAAGTACCCCAAAACAATAATAATCAAAGGAAACTTGTAATTCTCTTTGTAGAAGCTAATTTCAGCCTATTAATTGTGTTTTAAGTGCATCAAAAGAACAGTAGATTCAAAAATCAGGAGCTCTATGTTCTCCTGTGACTAATTCTACTATCTTAGGCAATCACTTATTTTCTGGGCCCCACTGCCTAATCTAGAAATTGAAGTAGTTAGATTGTTTGAACTCTAAGATTTTTTTTTAACATCAGAATTCTATTTTCATATTTACTAATTTTTCTTTCCTTTTCTAAGACTTTCATCTTAAGTAGGAATTTTGATTTGGCAGAATAATGACAAATTTGGGATTTTCTATCACTGTCATATTTTTTATTTCTAATTACAGATTTATCAATTAACATGAATAGCAAACGTGATAAATGCAACAAGAGCCATAACAAATTGCCCAGCTTTGCCACCCAAAGGGACTAGGTTATTCCTGGGGAATGGCAGACCCAGGGTGAAGAGAGTTTGTAGTCATTTACTCCTTTATTCTGATAATCACATTACTTAGCCAGTGACATTGAACAAATTACCTAATATTCCCAGAGTTTGGTATCCTTATGATAAACTAAAGATGAGAGAGTTTTTATACAAGATTGCTATGTAGATTGAGATAATTAATTAACTATACATAATTTATATAACTTAATTTTATTGAAGGGTTGACATTTTTCTCACCTTCAACTTAACTCTGTTTCATAACAGCTATAAGAAACACACTAAATTTAGCAAGGCCACAATGGTTTAAAGAACATAAACTTAAAAGCTAAATGGTTCAGGATATAAAACGAAATGCAATATAATTAGATTTTCTCCTGTTGGATAGGCAGGCCCAAGACAACAGCACTCATGACTCTGTAAGTCCCATATTCTTACACAGCTATGTCACTCCTTCTCCTCACTCCTCAATAAGTGATAATGCTCTTCATCTTTAAACAAATGATAGTCTCTTGATCTCACATGCCCATCCAGCAGCTTCAATATTTTTTTGATCCCTTTGCAACAAAATGCTCTCAAAAATTTACCTATAATCACTGTCTCTAGTTCTTTCTTTGAGCTACTCTAATCTGGAACAACATACAATCTCTTTTATCTCCACTATGTTGAAATTACTCATCAATATCACCAATGACTTCCAGATTTTAAATTCAATCATTAAGTCTGTCTTAATTTTCACTTCGTGGTCATGTTTGGTTTGTTATTTGCTCTTTCTTTCTTTCTTTCTTTCTTTCTTTCTTTCTTTCTTTCTTTTCTTTCTTTCTTTCTTTTTTTGACATACATTCTTTACTTGACTTCTAGCCTTGAGTTTTTTCCTTTTAAAAAGGGAAAAAACTTTCTGCACTTATTTCTTTCTGCACTCATTTCTCCTCACACCTCAGACCTTTAAACATTGGACAGTCCTAGGGCTCACTCTTTGAACTTACTTTCTTTTCTGTCTACACTTATTCTCTTGGAGATCTCAACAAATCACACGTCTCAAAAACTCTTGCTATGATGTTGATTACAAGTTCATATGTTCCAGAAATATTTCCTTATCTTCAATTGTCTATTTGGCATCCCCATTTTGATGTCTAGTGGGCATCACAAATTTAATTTATACCAAAACAAAACTCCTGATCTACATCCTCAAAAGTGTTCTTCCAAATATCTTGTTCATCTCAAGAAATAACAATACTTTAGATCACCATAGCCACTTAAGCCAAAGACTGTGGTGTCATCGGTGGCACCTCTCTTTCTCTTGCACTCCATATACAATCTGTCAGGACATCCTGTTGGCTTTCCTTCAGTGTGTAGTCAGAATTTAACCTCTTCTCATCTCTTCTACTGATACCACTCTGAGTAAATCCACAATCATCTCCCTTTCACACAGATGACTGCCACAACCTCCTGATCAGTGGTTTCACTATTTCTATCCTTACCTCTCTCTCATAGTTTGTTTTAAGAAGTAGTTGGAAATCTTTTTAAAGTGGAATGAATAGAGATGCCTGGGTGGCTCAGTGGTTGAGCATCTGCCTTCAGCTCAGGACGTGATCCCAGGGTTCTGGTATCAAGTCTCACATCGGGCTTCCTGCAGGGAGGCTGCTTCTCCCTCTGCCTATGTCTCTGCCTCTCTCTGTGTGTCTCTCATGAATAAAATAAATAAAATCTTAAAAATAAATAAATAAAATGGAAGCAATGGCATGTCGTTCTTCTGTGTAAAATCCTCCAATGGTTTACCATCTAAGTGAGTAGAAGCTAAATTCCTTGAAGTGCTCTTAAAGTCTTCACATGATCTGGTGCCTCGATACCCTCAGACCTTATCATTTACTCCTCTCCCTGGCTCTCTTCAGGTACTCCTTTTTCGTTTTCTTGCTCTACCCAGAATCAATATGACGACAACATGTCATCATTTCAGGGCTCTGTCCTTCATTTTCTGTTAGTTCTTTCCTCAAATATACCTTTTCAGCAAGTCTTTCTTTCCCTGCTCTATTTTAAATACACAGCCTTTATACATCTAAGCTCTCCATATCTGCCTTCCCACTTGGTCACTGAAGACTCAGCACCTGGCCAGTGAAGAATTTTAATTATGTACTTGCTTTTCATATCTCTACCTGTACTGGAATGTAATACTGTTGGTCAGTGCTATATTTCAAGGTCTAGAATTGTATCTCACAATATATATTTTTAGGATAAGTTTATTTAAAGATACTGTCCCTAAAGTTTATATTTTCTTTTCAAGAAACTGAGTATTACCAGTGAATGACCGAGACTCTGTCCCCTTCTCCCTTCCTGATGGGGATTTCCCAGTAGCATGGATGGCCAAATATAAGGAGACCGAAGTTGTCACACCCAGACTCTTTCTGTAAAATATTTTTAGACTACCAGCTAAAGAAGACTAGGAACTTCGCTTTTAGTCAACAGGTCATTTGGTTGGTTGGCCTGCTCACATCTTGCTGCCCTTGCTCCTTTTATCAGCACACCTGCTGAGCTCTCCTTTCATCTTCCTACAGGTTCAGCTGAACCGTCTTTTTCAGGGTTGACTGAACAGAACTCAGTATACTTATCAGTCTTTGTGGCTTAATCATATTCTTTATTCCAGGCCACCCTTCATCTCTGATTTGACAAATACGATAAGTCACTTTGGGGTGAGGGGCCATCTCCTTCCCACCTTTCCTGAATCCACAAATCTTAGCACTACAATCTTCATAATACTTCTGTTACCCACCATAGCACACACTGCTTCTTCCTTTCTCTGACTCCTAACACTGTCTACTTCTGCCCTAGAGTCTGCAGGTAGGTGTATGAGTACCTTTGAGAGAATTTTGTTTCCTTCCCTGATTGTTTTTATAAATTAAATGTAGTGAAGCCTGAGGTATTTAGATAGTTTGTCTAGACTTAATAAAGTGATATATCTGCTTGTCCTCTGCTTAATAATGCTTTAAAATTTGCAAAGTCAGGAATTATTAGAAAATTGTCATTTTATCTTCTGAAATATATCTAAGCCCTTTGAAGACCGAGACCATGGCTAATATACATGTGTCCCCCTGCAGAGTCTAACAATTCTAGACCTTGCACGTTGTTGGCACTCAGTAAATAGTAGTTTAAGAAGCTGATTAATTTATCGTAACTTTATTGCTGCACTCAATTCATAGACTAGATGATAAATATAGATTTGCTGTGACTGAAAACAAATTCCACAACTCTTATTTTCCTGAAAATCAAGTTTCTCTGGATCTCTGTATAGCTAATCCAAGGCTGGCTAAAAGCTCTGGACTCATGTGTGACTAAAAGCTATCCAGGCACTATCAAATACTAGGAGTTGAGGTTACATCAATATTTCTAATAGCTTGGGGATCCATCATGCCTTTCTTCTGAAAGTAGGAATGAATGTGATAGCATCTCTACAGTCTGTCCATTCAAATTCTGTAGATTGTTTTCACCCACAATTGTACCTTCCAGCACAGTTTGATCACTGTGTGCCTGTACCAGCAGTACTCCATTAATCATGAGGAAGAGGCTCAGTATGGCCTTCAAACCTGTGCCAGAAACCCCCCACATGCAGGTTGTAATCTCATAAAAGAAAGTTAAGGGGGTAAATGTTGGTACCCAAATATCCGTTAACTCAGAACAAAGAATCGTGATTCAGGCTTGAAATAAACCCTACTATCTCATGATGGAATAAAACTTATACCCTGAGCACTTACTCTGTTGGGCATTTGCTCATTCAGTTTTGACAATATGTGGTAGTTATTTAGCCATTATGCAAGTGAAAACACTGAGTCTCAAGAGAGAAATTTACCTGCTCAGAGATAACCAGTGTGACTGGTGGAGCTTTGTATAAGCCCAATTGTCCTAGGCTATTAATTCATGAGGTTCCCACTACTCCATTCTACTCCTTACTTCTTGAGTATCAGAGAAATCCTATATTAGTGATAGTCACACACAGAAGAATGTTTTAATTTCTCAAAGTAACCAATGTCTGCACAAAGTTTGAAATTAGAAAATTCATTCCCTTTCAATTTTAAATTTCAACCACAAGTCCTGTAAAGTATTTGGGACCTTTGTCTTCCACTGTGCTTTGTGGGTGTTCCTGCTGCCTGTTTGTGCCCCTGGTTAGAAACAGAAATAAAAATTCAAGAGTTTTAATTTTTCTTTCATTGAAGTTTCTTCTTTTATGAATCATATTCATTTATCCATAATTGTTAAATAGGATTCACAAGAAAACTATTTCCTCTGTCTCTCTTTTTCTCTCCCTCTGAAGTCAAGGATGCTTTTGTTGTGCTGCGTTGTGTTTCTCTCTCTTGTTTGCTGTTATAGTTTGAGACTCTCAACTTTGCTTCTACCATTTCCTTTACTAAACTTACTCTGTTGCTTCACCTTAGTAACACATATTTGTAGTGATTGTAGTACTTATTTAAACAAGGCCAAAGAATATTAGTGAGATATTAATGGAATGCTGAAATGTAATCTCTAGTAGAATATTGCTATGACTTGAAATAAAATTGTTTAAAAACAGTTTAGTGATGCACAGATGGCTCAGTGGTAGAGCATCTCCCTTTGGCTCAGGTCATAATCCTAGGATCTTGGGATGGAGTCCCACATTGGGCTCCCGCAGGGAGCCTTCTTCTCCCTCTGCCTATCTCTATGTCTCTGTGTGTCTCTAATGAATAAATTAAAATATTTAATAAAAATACATACATACATACATACATACATACACACATACATACAGTTTAGATGAAGTTGACTCACATCTGAAACCCTGACAGATTCCTGAAACTGGGTCCTCAGTGGAGATATGTTTAAGAATGGGCCCGATTAAATGGGATTGGGAAGGTGGACTGTGCCATGAGATGAATCTATCCAGTAGGTTAGAGATGGATTGGGAAGAGGTCTGTTTGCCAGAGTAAGAAGATGCTAATTTATGCTGAAGGTAATAGTTGGAAAATTTTTAAACGCAGAAATTATATTGTTAGTCCTAGTTTTTGAATGATAAAGATATTTAGAATGATGAATTAGAGTGGAGAAAGGAGAAAATAGTTTTGTTTGTACCAGACCTTCTATCCAGGAAGAATAATTTTGGTTTCACTCACATCTGTAAGTTTTATTCTTCTACCTCAGATCGAAGAATTTTATTCCTTGGAATTTTCTATATTAGAGAAAGAATATCCCAGCTGTAATTAGTATGATACTAAATGCAAATATTTCTAACACACTATTAGGAAGATTGCTCTGTGATTTTCTACAAAATTAAGAAATAAAATCATATCCATTACATTTTTTTTAAGTAAGTGGTCAAAATGCTATGGTCTAGGGACCACAACCAGTTTTATAAATAAAGTTTTATTGAGGGCAACCCGGGTGGCTCAGCAGTTTAGCACCGCCTTCAGCCCAGGGCCTGATCCTGGAGACCCAGGATTGAGTCCCTCATCGGGCTCACTACCACCAGATTGCATTCAGCAATCAAATGATTTTGTTAAAATATAAGCCATGTCAATTTATTTTATGGCAAGAGGAGGGGCAGGATGGTGGAGGAGAAGGGTCCTCACCTCACCAGCCCCACCACCTTACCTAGATAACTTTCAAACCATCCTGAACACCTACGAATGCGACCTGAGATATAAAGAGAGGACAGTCGGAATGCTACAGAGAGAAGGGTTTTTGCTTCTAACAAGGTAGGAAGGCAGGAAAAAATAAAATAAAAAAGAATCAAGTGGGGGAGGGACCCCTTGAGGAACCAGGCTAAGGCCTGCGGGAGCCTCGGGGGGACAGGAGAGCCCAGCCTCAGAGAAGCAGGAACTCTAAAAAAATCTGCACTGGATTCTTCCCGGACAGAGAAGCACTTAGCAGAGAACTCAGGCAGCACCACAAGAGGGGCAGTGGAGCCTCCAGGTTCCCGGGGTCACTAACAGAGGAAGTGCACCAGGGGCAGAGCACCCCACAGCCCGCGGGCCGAGCTCGGGAAAGGGCTGGAGCGGTGCCCGGCGGGGCCTCGGGAGAAGCCAGGGGTCAGGCTGGGGCTCCGGGCACAGGGGGCTGCGTCCTGCGGCCTTTGGGAGCTGCGGCCCGGGAGCGCGATTCCAGCGGCACAGGCCCGGGATCCCAGGGCGCCGGGGGCACAGCCCAGGATCCTGCGCTCCCCCTGGGACAGGTGGAGGTGGGGACGGCCCAGGACAGAGGGGATGTTCCTGCTCCCGGGCGCCCCCAGGCTGTGCAGGTCAGCGCCCCCCACCCCCGGAGCATCCGGACTGGGAGACTGGGGTAGTATCTGGGGGAGCTGACTCCAGGGCTGAGACCTCGCCACCACCAGTGTGGTTGTTCCTCCTGTGTCACCGTGTTCCTGGGAGAAGCGGGGCAGCCAGGGAACAGAGGCTCACAGAATAAACAGCTCTGACTGAGCTGTGCACCTGGCAGGGGGCGGGGCAGCTTCTCCAGGTGCACTCACCTGAGAATCAGCACAGCAGGCCCCTCCCCCAGAAGACCAGACGGAAGGATAGGGGAAGGGCAAGCTCTTGACCTAGCAGTATCGGAATGTTCCAGGGGAAGTTGAGGGATTTACAGTATATAGAAGTAGATGGTACCCCTCCTTTTTTTTCCTTTTTCCATTACAACTTGGTTTTATATCAGACTATAAATTTCCAATTTTTTTTATCTTTTCCCACCTTAATACAATATTTTACCACCTCTTCATTTTTAAGTTTCTTCCTTTTTGACTTTCATATTTCTACAATTACAGGTCTTAGATATATTTTCCACTTAGAGATTCCCTTCAACATACTGGACTTAATGTTGGGAGATATATAAGATATGTTTTTGTTTTGTTTTGCTTTGTGTTTTCTCTGCCTCATTTTGTTCTCCGATGGCAGAAATTAATACCTTCTAAAACATGACCAGCATGCACCAAGAACCAAGTGGTATACCATGCTGGTTCATTCTGTGAGATTATATGCTCTCTTCACTCCCATTCTGCCCCTTCTTTTATGTCATTTATAATTTGGTGGTCAATGGTGGGGCTTTCTACAAGTATTTCTGGTCTATATAAATTTGGGACTGGGCATTTTCTTTTTTTTCTTTTTTTTTAATAAATTTATTTTTTATTGGTGTTCAATTTACCAACATACAGAATAACACCCAGTGCTCATCCTGTCAAGTGCCCCCCTCAGTGCCCGTCACCCATTCACACCCACCCCCCACTCTCCTCCCCTTCCACCACCCCTGGTTCGTTTCCCAGAGTTAGGAGTCTTTATGTTCTGTATCCCTTTCTGATATTTCCCACACATTTCTTCTCCCTTCCCTTATATTCCCTTTCACTATTATTTATATTCGGGACTGGGCATTTTCTAACATACAGAACTTAATATACTCAGAACCAAGAGGATCACCCTTTAGGATGCCTTAGGTAGACTACATTTTCCCTCCACTACAACTTCATCACCACCACCATCTCCCAGCACCCCTCCTTTTTTTCCTTCTCCTTTTCTTTCTTTTTTCTTTTTTTTCCTCTTTATTTTGCTTTTTTGTCTTCTTTTTTATTCCTCTTCTTTGGGATTCTTTGCCTTTTATTTTTTACTACTTTGTTTTAAAATTTGTTTTTCAGTTTAGTGGTCCTTTTATATTATTTTGTTTTGATCTTTGTTCTCAATTTCTGGCCTCTGACCTCATCAGAATCATCTAGAGTGAAATTTACTTAGGTCATGGTTGATATTCTTAACTCAGCCTGCTCATACAGCCACTCTGCACTGAGCAAAATGACTAGAAGGAAGAACTCACCACAAAAGAAAGAATCAGAAACAGTACTCTCTGCCACAGAGTTACAGAATTTGGATTACAATTCGATGTCAGAAAGCCAATTCAGAAGCACAATTATAAAGCCACCGGTGGCTCTGGAAAAAAGCATAAAGGATTCAAGAAACTTCATGACTGCAGAATTTAGATCTAATCAGGCTGAAATTAAAAATCAATTAAATGAAATGCAATCCAAACTGGAGGTTCTAACGACAAGGGTTAATGAGGTGGAAGAAAGAATGAGTGACATAGAAGACAAGTTGATAGCCAGGAAGGAAGCTGGGAAAACAAGAGAAAAACAAAAGTCCATGAGGAAAAGTTAAGGGAAATAAATGATAGCCTCAGAAGGAAAAATCTATGTAAAATTGGGGTTCCAGAGAGCGCTGAGAGGGCCAGAGGGCCAGAAAGCATATTTGAACAAATCATAGCTGAGAACTTCCCTAATATGGGGAGGGAAACAGGCATTCAGATCTAGGATATTGAGAAATTTCCCCCCTAAATCAATAAAAACCATTCAACACCTCGACATTTAATGGTGAAACTTGAAAATTCCAAAAATAAAGAGAAAATCCTTAAAGCAGTGAGAGACAAAAGATCCCCAACATATATGGGGAGAAAAATTAGATTAACAGCAGACCTCTTCACAGAGGCCTGGCAGGCCAGAAAGGGCTGGCAAGATATATTCAGGGTGCTAAATGAGAAGAACATGCAGCCAAGAAGACTCTATCCAGTAAAGCTCTCATTCAGAATAGAAGGAGAGATAAAGAACTTTCAAGATAGGCAGAAACTGAAAGAATATGTGACCACCAAACCAGCTCTGCAATAAATATTAAGGGGGATTTTGTAAAAGAAAGAGGAAGTCCAAAGAAACAATCCACAAAACCAGGGACTGAATAGGTATTACGACAGCACTAAGTTCATATCTTTCAATAGTTACTCTGAATGTGAATGGGCTAAATAATCCCATCAAAAGACACAGGGTTTCAGACTGGATAAAAAAGCAAGACCCATCTATTTGCTGTCTACAAGAGACTCATTTGAGACCTAAGGATACCTCCGCCCTGAAAATGAAAGGTTGGAGAACAATTTACCCTTCAAATGGTCCTCAAAAGAAAGCTGGCGTAGCAATCCTCATATCCGATAAATTAAAGTTTATCCCAAAGATTGTAGTAAGAGAGGAAGAGGGACACTATATCATACTTAAAAGGTCTATCCAACAAGAAGACCTAACAATCATGAATATGCCCCTAATGGGGGAGTTGCCAAGTATATTAATCAATTAATAACCAAAATAAAGACATACTTAGATAAAAATACACTAATAGTAGGAGACTTCAACATGGCACTTTCTGCAAATGACAGATCTTCAAGCACATTATCACCAGAGAAACAAGAGCTTTAAATGATTCACTGGACCAAATGGATTTCACAAATATATACAGAATTTTGCACCCGAACTCAATTGAATACACATTCTTCTCAAGTGTACATGGAACTTTCTCCAGAATAGACACATACCTGGTCACAAATCAGGTCTCAACCAATACCAAATGATTGGGATTGCCCCTGCAAATTTTCAGACCACAATGCTTTGAAACTAGAACTCTATCACAAGAAGAAATTTGGAAGAAACTCAAGCACATGGAGGTTAAAGAGCATCCTGCTAAAAGATGAATGGGTCAACCAGGAAATTAGAGAAAAATTTAAAAGATTCATGGAAACTAATGAGAATGAAGATACAACCATTCAAAATCTTTGGGATACAGCAAAAGCAGTCCCAAGAGGGAAATACATTGCAATACAAGCATCCCTCAAAAAAATTGAAAAAAACTCAAATACACAAGCTAACCTTGCACCTAAAGGAACTGGAGAAAGAACAGCAAATAAAACCTACACCAAGCAGAAGAAAAGAGTTAATAAAGATTCGAGCAGAACTCAATGAAATAGAGACCAGAAAAACTGTAGAACGGATCAACAAAACCAGGAGTTGGTCTTTGAAAGAATTAATAAGATAGATAAACCATTAGCCAGCCTTATTAAAAAGAAAAAGACTCTATTAATAAAATCACGAATGAAAGATGAGAGATCACAACCAATACCAAGGAAATACAAAGGATTTAAAAAACGTATTATGAGCAACTAAATGTCAATAAATTAGTCAATCTAGAAGAAATGGATGCATTTCTGGAAAACCACAAATTACCAAAACTGGAACAGGAAGAAATAGAAAACCTAGACAGGCTAATAACCAGGGAGGAAATTGAAGCAGACATCAAAAACCTCCCAAGACACAAAAGTCCAGGGCCAGATGACTTCCCAGGGGAATTCTATCAAACGTTTAAATAAGAAACCATACCTATTCTACTAAAGCTGTTCCAAAGGATAGAAAAGGAAGGAATACTTCCATTCGTTTTATGAGGCCCGCATCACCTTAATCCCAAAACCAGAAAAAGACCCTACCAAAAAGGAGAATTATAGACCAGTATCCCTGATGAACACAGATGCAAAAATTCTCAACAAGATACTAGCCAATAGGATCCAATAGTACATTAAGATTATTCACCATGATCAAGTGGGATTTATCCCTGGGATGCAAGGCTGGTCCAACACTTGTAAAACAATCATCGTCATAGATCATATCAACAAAAGAAAAAAACAAGAACCATATGATCCTCTCAATAGATGCAGAGAAAACATTTGACAAAATATAGCATCCACTCCTGATCAAAACTCTTCAGAGTGTAGGGATAGAGGGAACATTCCTCAGCATCTTAAAAGCCATCTATGAAAAGCCCACAGCAAATATCACTCTCAATGGGGAAACACTGAGAGCCTTTCCCCTAAGATCAGGAACACGACAGGGATGTCCACTCTCACCACTGCTATTGAATATAGTACTAGAAGTCCTAGCCTCAGCAATCAAGCAACAAAAAGAAATTAAAGGCATTCAAACTGGCAAAGCAGAAGTCATACTCTCCCTTTTCGCAGATGACACGATACTGTTATTAGAAAACCCAAAAGACTCCACCCCAAGAATGCTAGAACTCATGCAGCAATTCGGCAATGTGGCAGGATATAAAATCAATGCCCAGAAATCAGTGGCATTTCTATACACTAACAATTAAACTGAAGGAAGAGAAATTAAAGTGTCAATCCCATTTATAATTGCACCCAAAAGCAAGAGATATGTAAGAATAAATCTAACCAAAGAGATAAAACTACAGAATACTTCTGAAAGAAATTGAGGGAGACAAGAAGAGATGGGAAAATATTCCATGCTCATGGATTGGAAGAATATTGTGAAAACGTCTATGCTACCCAGGGCAATTTACAAGTTCAATGCAATCCCTATCAAAATACCATGGACTTTCTTCAGAGAGTTGGAACAAATTATCTTAAGATTTGTGTGGAATCAGAAAAGACCCTGAATAGCCAGGGGAATATTGAAAAAGAAAACCAGAGCCAGGGTTATCACAATGCTGGATTTCAAGTTGTACTACAAAGTACATCAAGACATCAAGATCAGTGTGGTACTGGCACAAAAACAGACACATAGATCAATGGAAGAGAATAGAGAACCCAAAAATGGGCCCTCAACTCTATGGTCAACTAATACTCGACAAAGCAGGAAAGGCTATCCATTGGAAAAAGGACAGTCTCTTCAATAAATGGTGCTGGGAAAATTGGATAGACACGAGCAGAAGAATGAAACTAGACCATTCTCTTACACCAGACACAAAGATAAACTCAAAATAGATGAAAGATCTAAATGTGAGACAAGAATCCATCAGAATCCTAGAGGAGAACACAGGCAACACCCTTTTTGAAATTGGCCACAGCAACTTCTTGCAAGATACATCCATGAAGGCAAGGGAAACAAAAGCAAAAATCAACTATTGGGACTTAATCAAGATAAAAAGGTTTTGCACAGCAAAAGAAACAGTCAACAAAACTAAAAGACAACCTACAGAATGGGAGAAGATATTTGCAAATGATGTATCCATAAAGGGTTAGTATCGAAGTTCTATAAAGAACTTATGAAACTCAACAACAAAGAAACAAACAATCCAATCATGAAATAGGCAAAAGACATGAACAGAAATTTCACAGAAGAAGACAGACATGGCCAACAAGCACATGAGAAAATGCTCTGCATCACTTGCCATCAGGGAAATACAGATCAAAACCACAATGAGATACCACCTCACACCAGTGAGAATGGGGAAAATTAACAAGGCAGGAAACCACAAATGTTGGAGAGGATGCGGAGAAAAGGGAACCTTCCTGCACTGTTGGTGGGAATGCGAACTGGTGCAGCCACTCTGGAAAACTGTGTGGAGGTTCCTCAAAGACTTAAAAATAGACCTGCCCTACGACCCAGCAATTGCACTGCTAGAAATTTACCCCAAAGATACAGATGCAGTGAAACGCCGGGACACCTGCACCCCTGATGTTTCTAGCAGCAATGTCCACAATAGCCAAACTCTGGAGGGAGCCTCGGTGTCCACTGAGACATGAATGTATAAAGAAGACGTAGTCTATATATACAACAGAATATTGCTCAGCCATTAGAAACGATGATTACCTACCATTCAGGGATAGAACAGGAGGATATTATGCAGAGTGAAGTAAGTCAATCAGAGAAGGACAAACATTATATGGTTTCACTCATACAGGGAATACAAAAAATAGTGCAATGGATTAAAGGGGAAAAAAGAAATAAAGGGTAGGAAATATCAGAGAGGGTGACAGAGCATGAGAGACTCCTAACTCTGGGAAATGAACAAGGGTAGTGGAAGGGGAGGTGGGTGGGGGATGGGGTGACTGGGTGTTATACTATATGTTGGCAAATTGAACTCCAATAAAAAAGATACATTAAAAATTATTTTATGGCTTAAAACCTTTTAATGGCTTTTCAACAAACTGAAAGCAAAAGCCACATGTCTTTTTTCTGCTTTTCTGATCCCTGTTGAGTTCCCTGACTTTTTTACCTAAAAGTAATTTTGTCTGCTTGACTACTGTTCCATTTCCAGTGCTTGGCAAATTGTCTGACATACAGCAGTTACTACGTCTGTTGGTTAAATGAAAATCAGAGATGACCAGGTAAAACAATACAATTGAAATTAGGGACTATGGGTAGGTATTTTAATCCTAGGGCAGATCCTATGTGCTATATGGACATTACTCTAGAGAGGTAAAAGAAAGATAAATGTGTTTGATGGTCAGGCAAAAGTATAATCCTTCAGGTTAACTCCAGTAAGGACAGACTTATGAAAGATTTTAAACCAAGCGTGGACTTGAGATTTATCAAAATATCTGCTCTTAGTTATTTCTAAGAGCAATGGTCCACCCCTAAGAGAAAAAGTAATGACAAGGAAACTAAATTCAAAGGAAATAAATATCCAGCATAAATAAACATATAGCTAAGAAATTCTTTGCTTCAGGTTATTTCTTCTAAAATAGATTTTCTACTAATTATGCAGGCATAACCATAACTCATTATTTTAATATATAGAAGGCATAAGGTAGAGAAGGAGGAATCATTTTTCTAGCGATATGTTTTGTTTCAAAGTATTTATTCTACTTAGATGGTCCCCGCATTGCCTTTTGCTGACCAGGGCTCTTAAGGAGAGCTGAAACAGGCATCTGAAGAAAAGTCCTCTCAAATAGCCGAATTTAGAGTACTGCACTTATACACACAGACATATGTATACACAGAGACAAAACAGAAAAGACTAGAAAAAAGAAAGCATGATGAAACCAGCATAGAACAATTTGTTTCATCTACTAGGTCAGCTAATGCTATATCTTTTTGTTAGAAAAAAACAAAGCTTGTGTCTTAGAATATATAATCATCTAATTAACTTCCCAGGAATTCTTTCCACAGACTCTGGGACACTACTTTTTTTTTTTCCTGAAAGTATATAAATGATTGTGGTAGTATAAGTGATACAGAAGATTGTAGTCCTCCAAAGATGCACTTAAAAAGACTTTCTAAGGGTGTCCAGAGTGGTCCACTTGTTGATGGAGGAGATAGTGGTGGTATGAGAAATAAGCAATACTAAGATGTTCCATCTGACACTGGACAAAGAGGAAAACAATTTTTATCATTGTTATATAGTAATATCATCTTTCATCTGTCGAATACTTACTCCTTACACACACACTACTAAACAATTTATACATCTCTATTAAACTTCCAAAAGATTGCAACACGGAACCAGTCTTCCTCTAGTGCATATACATCTGTACTCATTTGTAAAAGGGTATGTGTGTGTGTGTGTGTGTGTGTGTGTGTGTAATTTCATAAATGACTAAATCAGTTTCACTCTCCAATTGGGTATAAGTTGTAGCTGGCAGAGTAAGGATTCCAAACAAAGTTTATCTTCTACAAAGTCAGTACTTTTTAGGATACCACATTGACTCTAGTAAAAGTGAGTAACTGAAAAACAAAATCTCAACCATCTATCTCCTGTCAAGACTTATGGTTCAAAGCTTTTAGAAATCTCATTTGGGTGATAGGAAAATGGGAAAATAATTAGATGTACATATTTCTGAAGAAACACAAGCTTCATCAGTACTGCAAATCAATATGTGTGCCAGACATATCTTTTTCTAAAATTAGCTCTGAATCCATTAGGGTTGTTAGATACTGAAAGTCTCTCCTAGCTCTAAAATGCTCTGTTCCTAATAAAGAAATCTGACTTCAACCACATGCCCTGGGCCAAAGCCCTTAATCTGAAGAATAAAATCACTAAAGGAACATTTTAAGTCAACCTAATGAGTTTTCCCCCATTTTACAATAAAATATTTTGGGTCCCTCATTCCATGAAGTCTATTTTAATTTCCCAAATGGAAGTAAAAACAAAACAAACAAAACAAAACAAAACATAGTCATATTTTTTGGAATAAAAATGATGGGTTTGTTCTGCTTATTCATTTTTTTTGTGTGTACATGTATAGGACTATATGTATACATGTTTTACTCTAAAGAGAATCAATTAACTGAGAAACTAGTTGAGATCTCTGGGGTTTACTATCTGCCACTACTTTCTTTTATGTTTCTTGTCAATATACATTTTATGACCTTACCATTATAGTTCTGAGGAACGTGAGTAACTATTTTTATGTGTTTGCAGATCTGTGGTTTTCTGAATAAATTTTGCAGAAATTTCATACTCTGGCCTAAGACCAAGTCTTGAGAAGTTAATTTACACCATAGATATAAATTTACATTTTAAGGGAAAATGAGGCCTAGGACCTGGGAGATGAGTCATTAAAGCCTGAAAGTCTGAGGGCATATCTCACTTTTAGAGTGATGTATTTACATTCTAAAAGATTAGAGTGAGAACCCAGATCCTTTCTATTCTGTCTCTAAGGAGCAGGAATTTTCTCCCTTCTTTTTGCAGTGGAGAGAAAGACAGCTGTATCTTTTTCATATATATAAGCAGGAAAAAAACCAATTTTTCCCTGGCCCTTGCATAAGGAGTGTATGGCTCCCCAAATATGTTTTCCCATCTGCCTCTCACTTTATTGTCTCAAGGTAGGCATTGGAACAAAGTAAGCAATGCAGTTATTATCCCGGAAATAGTAATAAATAATCTTTCACTGATCCAGAATGCCTCTTATTCACATTGGGGATAAAATTTAAAAGAAGAATATTTTAAAATTCAAAGATTTACTCTTCTTGTCTACTTCAAATTTTATTTTTTGTTTGTACATTATGGACCATGAGTTACCTTAAAAGTTATTTTAATTATGTAGTATAAGGATAAGTAAGTTGGTATAGATAGAATGATAGATTAGATGAGAGAGAGAGGAGGGGTGCCTGAGTGGCTCAGTGGTTTCGTGTTTGCTCAGGGATCCTGAGCCAGGATCCTGGCATCCTGGGATAGAGTCCCGAATCAGGCTCTTTGCAGGGACCCTGCTTCTCCCTCTGCCTATGTCTCTGCCTTTTTCGCTGTGTCTCTCATGAATAAATAAATAAAATCTTAAAAAAAAGATGAGAGAGGAGTACACAATAAGCATTGATTGATATTTATATTTGTTAGAACATGTTTATCAATAATTATTTTAAATATAAATGGACTAAATTCTGCAATCAAAAGACATAGAGTGGTTGAATTGGTTAAAAAACAAGACCCATCTATGTGCTGCTTAACAAGAGACTCACTTCACACGTCAGTGATGTGATTTTGGCATATAGTTGAGGTTTGGTGGGGTGAGGTCCAGAGCTGAAGAGCAAGAAAGAATTCTTGAGACATCTTTGGTGCAAAATGGTGGTTTTGTTAAAGCATGGGGGCAGATCCCTTAGACAGGAAGTGCTGCTGCCCTGGGCTTGTGAGGGTGGCTGATTATATACCTGGAGTTGGGGGAAGTAAGGAAAAGAGGAGATTTCGAAAGAACTTTCATATGCTACAAAGGCCTTGCCATTGTCAAGTTAAAAGTTGTATTAACATTAGGATAGCGGGGGAGTTTCCTTCTGGAAGTTAGGTTACTGGTAAGGATTCTTTTTTTCTTGTAAATCACTAAGACATTTGTAAACTGAAGGAGACTCAAGTCTAGAGGACAATAATATCTATAAATTAACTATTTGTTTTTCCTTTCCCTTAGCTTGAGGTGTGGGCAGGAGTGCCCTAGGAATGTCACATATCCCACCCAGGAGTGGGGATAGGAGTATGTAGGGTGTGACCTTGTGCTTTGTCCTCAGCTAGGCTTCTGTTCCTGTCATAAGGACATATAAAAACTGAAAATGAAGGGATGGGAAAAGATATTCCATGCGAATGAAAGCCAACAAGACCTGGGGTAGCTATACTTATATCAGACAAAATAGGCTTTAAAACTAAGACTCTAATAAGAGACAAAGAAGGGCATTACATAATGACAATGGGGTCAATCCAAAGAGAGTGTATAATGTTTGTAAATATTTATGTACTCAACATAGGAGCACCTAAATATATAATCCAAATATTAGCAGACCTAAAGGGAGAAAATGACAATAATACAATACCAGTAGGGTACTTAAATACCCCTTATATCAATGGATAGATTATCCAGACAGAAAATCAATAAATAAACTGTGACCTTAAATGACACATTAGACTAGACAGACTTAATATATACAGAACACTTCATCCAGAAGCAACAAAATACATATTCTTCTCAAGTGCACATGGAACATTCTCTAGGATGGATCATATCATGCCACGAAACAAGTTTCAACAAACCTTAGAGGATCGTTCTATTGAGGTGACTCGGGATGAGCTCCTGCAAGCAGGCAGGTCACCAGAAAGACCAAACCATGATGAGAAGCTTGGAATTTTCAGCTCTACCCCTCCCCCACTTCTCCAGAGAAGGGAAAGGGACAGAAAATACAGTTAATAATTGATCATGCCTGCATGAAGAAACCTCCATAAAAATCCCAAATGTAGGGGGTTTGAAGAGGTTCCAACTTGGTGAACAGCCAGGATTCTGATGCACCCCAATTCCATGAGGACAGAAGATCCTGTGCTCAGGACCCTCCCCACTGTGTGTTGTTGAAATCCTGCCCCACAGAGTCAGTGAACATACTAACATCTTGTATGCCACTAAATTTTGAAATGAATAATTATGCCTTAATAATGACTGGAACAGCAGATGAATCTTCCAAGTATGCTGAATAAAGACGCTGAGCATAAAGAATACATACTGTATGATTCCTTTTACTTGAAATTCGAAAACTCGTATTTAATTTATAGTGGTGGAAAGTAGTTTGGTGATGGCCTGGGACTGGGGGCGGGGTTGAAGCTGACCCAAAAGGGGCATAAGGAATGGGTACATTTTTTTCCTTGATTGTGGGAGTGGTTACATTTGTCAAAATATATTGAACTGTATCCTTAAAGTACATTTTATGTAAATGATACTTCAATAAAACCGTACTTGAAAAATGACTGGGTGATGGGCACTAAGGTTGGCACTTGACAAAATGAGCACTGGGTGTTATTCTATATGTTGGCAAATTGAACACCAATAAAAAATAAATTTATAAAAAAAAGAAAAATAGAAACAAAAAAAAAAGAAAAATAGAAACAGACATAGAGGGAACTCAAACCTAAAGAAGGTTGGTACATGCTCAAACAATGTGTAGGTATCTGCAAATATTTGTCCACTAAGTGGTCAATAAATCACTCAGCACCAAGTTCTTAGGAAAAAATTGGGGAAGTACAAAGGCAGGCTTTGGGCTGCTTACAAACACAAATGATACCTGCTTAACACCATAATCTTAATGGTCAGGAATAACTACTATTGTTTTAATAAATAAAAATAAAAACTGTCACTTGCCCATTTTCTCCTGGAAGTTTTCACACTCTAACAATATTTATTTCTTATCCATCAGAGAGGCCAGTGGGCAACAGGAGAGTAAGTTCTTTATTTCTGACGGCAGGTGTCACAATTGCCTAATAAAAGAGAAGCAGTCTGTTTTCTTAATGCAAAAGAGAAAGGCATGCATCACCTTGAAACATGGTTTTAAAATATTCAGTTAGTACCATTAGCATGTTAGAACTGACATGGTAATGAGCACATTTACTCTATTGACAAGTAACACGCTGGTCAAGCCACAGCATTGATTTAATAATAGTTATTGAGGGAAAAAAAGGAATGCTACCTCACCAAATGCATGTATGCAGGTGTGTGTAAACACACATATCCAAGTATGCTACAAGAGTATCTCAGCTTCATAAATGTTGAAATGTGAATGAATGTTATACTTAGCACCAGGGGAATATAGTAACAAACCACGTGCTATTTGCAGGTGAGTCATACCTCCTTGCCACTGCTTCCTAGTTTCCCAGATATCTGCCCAGTCCAGTTTTCCTTGCACAGATTCTATTTCTGGAGGATGTCAACCAAGTGCCAATACTCCTGCTGGCGCTGCTTCAGGAAAACAATAAGGGATGTTGAGGCCAGCAGGGCCTAGGGTAGTGAAGGATGGTAGTGGTCACTGGGTATTTGCTGAGGGACACAGGAGCTGTACTTTGCTTTTCATCTGCACTTTTGGCATGGTTAGGAGAGAAATAAGGAACTCTCTCTGCTGCCCATAATAGGAGCCTACAGCAAGTGCCTGCTGTTTTGGTACTCAGCCCATAGCTCAATAAATACAAAGAAAATAAACCAGCTAACAGTCTTTGGACAATATCCATCCCAAACATGGCAGCTGACCATGAGAAACTTCATCTCTCAGCTCAGCACAAGCTTTTATCTTCCTTTGCTCTCATTCTTAGAGAAGCTTTTACTATTGTTTATATTTTTTAAAAAGTAAGTTAGCCCTCAGTTTTTCATATAATACATCTCTGCACTCAATCCTGAGCCCCTCATTTTAGCTAAGACTACCATTCTTGTTGGTGGATGTTCCTTTGTAAGACAAGAGACGAATAGGTACTGTGTTGAAAAAGGTGTCCTCCAGTAGCTGAGCTATGAAAAATATTCTGGCATTTTCCAGACATGGATACACCTTCGTTGAATATAATATTTCTTCTCTACTTCGATTTATTCCTCAAGGATAAGAAATATTACCCTAACTAGTCAAACACATAAATAATAATAAAAAGGCAAAAAGTATAAATCTTTTAAATGACCAATTACAAATAAATATGGAATATTTCCTTGCATGGAGATAGCTCTCTCCAGGGCAAAAGCTGAAAGATCCAGTCTCTAAACTGAATTAATGGGCGAATGCTATTCCTAAGCAAAATATAGATGATACCATTGGCTTGGAAGATGGGGAAGAGAGAGTGATGATCGTATCAGCCTGGTTCTGGGTGAGAGGATATTGGGTATGGGACAATTAATTAGTCCCATAGCAGAATTAGGAAAGAGTGAGGTGCTGTGACAGGGAACAGCACACATATGCCTGATCCAGACAGGAATAAGGATTGGCAGTCACTGAACTGGCTGCACAAACTGATTTAGGAACAGCCATTGTTGTCTAGATGTGACAAGTTGATAAAGAACATTGGCATTTGCAGTCTTGTAGACAAGATACAACAAGGAAAAGTAGTATAAAATTAGGAGAAAAAAGTTCCTGGAACTAATAAGTAAGTTTAACAAGGTCACCAATTAGATACATAGATCAATGGAACAGAATAGAGTCCAGAAATTGTATAATCTATCTCTAGCTCACATATATACTCATTGACAGTTGCTTTTACAGTTGCATACAGATAAGTCAGTGGGGAAAGGACACTTTTTCAACAAATGGTGCTGCCAGAACAACTGGCTATATATATATATATATGAGCATCGGATCTTATCTGAAACCACACGTGAAAATTAACTTAAAACAAAAAAAAGACTCTGCTGAAGTAGAAAAGTGGTCAAGTCTTTAATGAATAAGGAAGAGGGTTATTGTAAACTTTAAGTCTCAAGTTTGGTTCCAAATCAAAAATAGAGCCAAGAGGGGATCCCTGGATGGCTCAGCGATTCAGCATCTGCCATTGGCCCAGGGCTTAGTCCTGGATTCCAGGATCGAGTCCCACATGGGCTCCCTGCATGGAGCCTGCTTCTCTCTCTGCCTGTGTCTCTGCCTCTGTGTGTGTGTGTGTGTGTGTGTGTGTGTGTGTGTCTCATGAATAAATAAATAAAATCTTAAAAAAAAGAACAGAGCCAAGACATTTGAGTGAAGAAAGTGGTCAACTACTTACTGATTCAATAGTTAACAAGAGAACTGTTGGGTCTACCAGACTGAATGGATCAGGCTTGGCCAGGGAAGCAGCTTTCAGCCCTAGAGGGTCAACGTTGTTAAAAATGTTCTGAAGGTAATGCAGATTGGGCTGATGGTAGAGAATGCAGGTCCAGCTTGATTCAAAAGCAGACCCTAAGTAATTTATCTGTGGGACTGGGTTTCTTCTATCTGCCTTGGTCACACACGGCTTCATCAACACACCCTGAGGCCTGCAGTAACAGCGCTCTCTGAAGGTTGTGTTCACACTGAGGATTTCCCAGGTGAACAGAAGATTCAGGCAGCGGTTCTGCTGCTGTCCACATTATATCCACAGGAGGGCGCCCTAAGCCCAGGATTTATCTACAAAGGCTTGTTTCAAGCTCTGAGTCCACAAAACAAGTGTGCCTTGCTTGAGCCCCTCTCTCTTAAGGTTCAAAACTTCAGACTAAAACCCACCTGCCTCCACCCTGGAATCCATTACTTTGCTCAACAACAGCTCGCCGGTCACAGCCCTTCAAATGCAGGAGAAAACTAGGGTAGATAGAAATGAAAAGAGGAGAAGGCAAGGAGCCCTTATTCTAGGAGGACCTGGGGAAGCTCCCCTCCCTGCTCTGTGGGCCCTGGGCCCCTGGGCTGAAGGAATCTGCTTCATGCTTTCTGTCACCAGCTAACTGGGTTCCTCCCTAGTCAAAAGCATTCCTGGGAGAGTCTACAGCAGGGAAGTAAGTGGCTTTCCTGTAAACCTACCAAGAGGAGCTTTATAGATGGTTCACAATACGGGATTTTTAGGGAAGATCAGGAATCAGAAGTTGAGGAAGAAAAGTTAATGGACAATCAAATGGAACCTACATGGAAATAAAGAAAAGGAGTAGGGAACTGGGCAAAGTACACAAAAATGTACCAATTCTCTGGGCTGGAGCTTATTGACAGAGCAGAGCTGCAGTTTAGGAAGATGGCTGTATCTATGTTTGCGTTTGTATGTTTGCATCACATAAATCCTATATGATGGGCTTATATTGCTATTTATTTCTGCTATTATTAAATATACAGTAAAGTTAGTTTTCCAGAAGAGCACTTTAGTTAGCTCTGCTAAGGGAAACACAAGAAAGAAGCTTTTAGTTTTCATTATTTAAAATGTTTGTCATAGAGGAGGAGTAAACTCTATCAGGAATAGGCATGGTGGGTCAGCAGATGCATAGTGAGCAAGCCTATCTGGGAAGACAGGAGGAATCAGGAGGACAACCAGGGCTTTTCCTAGGATATTGGGAGAGTTACAGATTTTTTTCTGTATGATAGATTCAGTTACTTGTAAGTAATCACTATAAAGCTAATCTAACAGCCCAGTTTTAACTTGATTCAATAGAACTGATTCTCCCTCTCAGATTTTTCCTGTCTGCCCACAGAAATCTTACTATCTCACTTTGCCATGATTTCCACTGCTTTCTTATATTCCATGGACCACATTCTCCCTGAAGAAATAGCACTTCTTCTTTTACCCCCAAGGGTAGATAACCCTCTGTTGCAGGAGACTATAAAATCATTCTTTCTTTTTACATTAAATATTGAAACATCAGAATATGAAAGAGTTACAGCTTTTCAGCTTCACCCATCTCCAAACCACCTCCACCTAGTGATATCTTAAAATTGACAGACCTTTTCACTTCTGAAATCACATTAACCTGAATGTTGGGATCTTCATAGACAAATGATAATAATCAAGAACAGATACCCCTGTAAGAAGAAGAGATCTTCCCCCACACACTCACAATACACACCCATCTTGGGAGTAAGAGAAGAAGTATTGTTTCTTTAGGTAGAAGGATTTACTAAGTGTGTAATCACAGGGAGGAGAGAGGAAGGCAATGATTCCAATGTTTCAAGACTTCCCCAAGTATTTATTTGAAAAGTAAGCTTTGTGGGGGGAAACAGCAGTAAATCCAGTCTTAGATGTTGCATTTGAGATAAAAAAAATCAGACAGCTGCATGGAGATGTCTGGTAGGGCTGAAGAACCCAGTGGCCTGTAGCTCAGAGAGCTGGTCCAAACACTCATGCTAAGTTCAACAGGGCTCACCTGGGTCAGGTTGATAGCTGAGGCCTTCTTAACTCTGAAGAGCTGCAGACAGAATAAAAGGCTGAGACTGTACTTTTCAGATGAAAATAGGGAAGAGGGAAGGGATGGGATTACAGCATCGTGGGATATAAGGGAAAAGAGTTTCAAAGAGGAGATTTACAGATAGGAGGACTGGAAATGAAGAGAAGTCATCCTCTCTGAAACAGCAAATGACAGCAGAAGAGTGAGCAGCGCAGGTGTCAGGGAGATTGGGTCCTGGCAGAGACCAGTTCAGAGAGGGCCTGAAATGCCAATGAAAGAAGATTTGAGGACTGGAATTCCCTCCTGATGCTTCAGTTCAGCTCCATGGGAAAAGCTGTCCTTCAGTTGAAAAGGAATGAGAATGAATGAATGAACACAGCCAGTTCAAGGGAGTTTCAGGAGTTAACCTGAGATTGACAAAAGGAATGGTGAATAGTGACAAAAGTCCTGCTGAATTTCATGTGACTTTGTGGTAGCCTGGTTGACCAGAACCTGGCAGCCAATCTGAGAAATGGAAGGTAAGGATACAGAGGTCAGGTGTGATTAACATGACAAGAGCTAGCGCATTATGGGATTCCAGCAGGATCATAAAATTGAGAGAAGGGAAAGGTATAAATAGAAGAAAGTCAGTACTTGGAAGCAAATCCCATCACAAGAATGCACAAGAGTGTATGAGAAAATAAGGCAGATACAGTCATAGAAGGCAAGTTCCAGATCCAAAATCTGGGAAAGAAGTCCTTTCTAATTGATAACATTCAAGGCATTCAAGACATGCCGAAGCCTTGCTCCAAGGGCTGGGGTGAAGCTGCATCCCACTGGTTGGTTCAAGGAAGTCTGGGGTGTATCAAGTTAAAAATGTCTGAGCAATTATTTGTGTTGCTTTTAAGAAGCATTAGCATGTAAAATGTTAAGGGAGTGGAAACATAAGGCAATCTCTCACTCCCTGACACAGATGGAAGGGTGTAGAAAATGTTGAAAGAGCACCAAGAGATATACTGGGTGATGCTGTGAACAGCACAGAAGAGGGGACAGATCTAAAAATAATGAAGAGGGGCTGAGGGCAAGCTTCTCTCCTCCTCCCTCCCTTGGGTAGAACATGGCAGAAAAGTGAGGTCTTCTTTGAAGAAGGCTATAAAAGATGAGGTAGAGCCAGACCCTCACTTGACTATTACCCAACGTTGTTTGTTTGTTTGTTTGTGTTACTAGCTGTGGTGTGTGAGGGAGATACGGGTCCTTCGACTTTAATGGACCTCAAATATGTATTCAGCAGACAAACCTCCAGAGAAGAGAAAACCTGGCGTCTTGTCATAGTCTTATGTCCAGAGTTGACAAGGCACCCTCAGGGTTCATCAGAGTTATCTCCCCTTTCTGCTTACTATCTGTCGCTCTCTCTACCTCCTTTATTTCTAGATCTTTCTCTTCTCCAGAACATTTGAACCTTCAACACTAGTATGACCTAAGAGAGTGTGGGGAGTCACAGAGTCTGGTGCCTGCCTTGGCTAATTCCTTGGCTGAGCCCTGGCTTTCCACAGCAGCCCTCTTACAGATTGGGATGACCACTTCAGACATATAAATTGGTTTGTTTACATGGACCATTGTGTTCTTTGAAAATTGTCAAAACTACCAATGTTAACTTTATTAACGTGAACATGATTTCGTTATACTTCGTTCTTACTCTTGAAAGTGGCCTGTATCATCAGATAAGTGATCCCCCTCCCTCTAAAACAGAATATAAATTTAGACCATAGGGAATTGCATTGTGAAATCTGTTCTCTCTTTGTAACTATATTTTTTTAAGAATTCTAGCCCATTCTCAGTAGAGGTCGAAACCACATTTCTTATTTGTTTCTTTCTATACACTGCTTCAGAATTTGAAGGGCTTGTAAATGCCCTTTTCAGCAGTTTTTTTTTTCTGAACCATAACTTTTCCTCAGACATTATATGCAACTCTCCCTCCCCTTCTCTCTTTCTTCCTTTCTTTCTCCTTTTCGTGTCTAGTTGGTGCCAACCTATATGCTAGGTATTAAGGTAACTGCTAAATGCTAAGTGCTTAGGCCTACTTATACCTTCTACTCTTTCCTCAAACCCTCATTCTAAAGAAACTTCTCATAAGAAAGTCCCATCCAGAGATATCTTCTAGTAATAATTCCAGAATGCCCACTTGCAAACCCCTCCCTTAAAACACAGTGTTCCACATTTTCCATGACCTATTCTAGTATGTCAATAGCAGGTAAAGTCCTCTCTGCCATGCTTATCAAGGCGTCTCTCATTTGGTTTTGACCCTCTTAAAATTGACCCTACAAAATGATCTCCCAAACCATATTTCTTCTTTTCAAACATGGGCTCCTTAAGATTTCAAAAATATTTCAGTCTCCTCTTTAAGTGCTCTCAGTCCTGTTCCTTGCTTCCTTTTCCAAAAAATATATTATACAAGTTCCCTGACAAAGGTCTTTTGTCTTGTCTCTGACTTTGTTTCCTCATCTGCCATGCAGTGTAATTTTGAGTCATCAAGCTTTCCTGTCTTTGTACTCCAAGGTCTCTTCATTCATCACCACCCACAGAAAATCATTTTGATCAGTAAAATCTTTGCAGTGATACCACTTTCCTTCCTGTGGCCCCAAGTGGCCCATGTGTTCTTCTCATGGGTGACTGAACTCTGCTTTGATCATGTTTGTGGTCCTCACTCACTCTAGCATTCTGGGACTGCTTGCCCACCAGTTCTCCATTGTTTGGCTGTGTCCTGAAACATCTATTGAAACATCTTCCCATGTTTCAATAGAATTCTCTGAGAAAATGCAGGTCCTTGTGTGTGTTCGTGCATGCATACACGTACCTGCTATGTCCCTTGGTTCCAGTGATGTCTATGGCTTGGTTAGGTAACTTTTTCATCTAGTTTAGTTATTAAGGTCCTTTTTTCAGTGTGTTTCTGGATCAAGAAAGCAGCCACACATTGAAAACTGTCATGTGAATGAAGAACCATTCAGATCTATTTTTCTCCTGATAAACTGTCATGATATGAACATTCCCAGAGAATCCTAGGAATCAGCTTAAATCCAGGCACAAGTACCTGGATGCCTTTTGACACTGAGAAGACTCCTGGGGACTAAGTGGCATTGCTTCTACTGCTCATTATATATATATTTTAAAGTTATTTATTCATGAAAGACACAGAAAGATGCAGAGAAATAGGCAGAGGGAGAAGCAGGCTTCCTTGGGGAACCTGATGTGGGACTTGATCCCGGGACTCTGGGATCACCACCTGAACCAAAGGCAGATGCTCCACCACTGAGACACACAGGCGTTCCCTGCTGCTCATTTTAATTCACTTTCCTACTGCAGAGAATAAGATGATTAGAAGAAACATTATCATTACATATATTTCTCCCCGGATTTCTAGAAATAAAATATTTTAAAGTCTTTAAAGCTGCTTGGAAAGCTAATTCCTTACTTCTTTCTTTGCCTCTTCATGGATAATAAAGTATAATTAGTCATCATCCTTGGCACAGAAATATCTTACATGCTGTTACTTTGTCTTTTTAAATTTGTATGCTGAAAAGGTGATTTAGTGCAACAACTATTTAAAAATGTGAATAATTTTTTATTATCATATTTTTAGCTATTAATTTATTATTAAATTCTAAAGCATATGGTGAATAAATTTCAATATATTTTAATGGATAATTTTCAAGTTCTAAAAATTCAAAGTGCTACACTGGAAAGAGTGTCCTATCTGGGATAAACCCCAGTTGCCCGTTTATTCACTGTGTGACATTGGTTAAATCGTTCTGAGTATTAATATAATCACCTGCAAAATGGAAACATGACTAAATTGTAATGAGTGCGGTGAAAATTAAGTAAGGTGATGTGTGGCAAGCACCTAATGTAGTGTCTGATTGCACTTAAGAGTAAGTGTCATTCCCTGCTTAACAGATGTTAAATATTGATCCTTTGCTCATCTAACCCTGCATTCTGCCATAAGGCACATTACTCAAGGTCATGGTGAAGAGGGGCCAGGAGGGGGCACATTGCTCATTCTTGTCTCTTGCTTATTTATTATCCTCATTTCTATCTCTTAGTCTTCACTGTATTCTGGAAACTTCCCTACACCCCCAACTCTCTTACTTTGACTTTTCAAACCTTGTTTTTCCTCAAGAACTAAGTTAAGCCATATTTCCTCCAGGAGCTCAACTCTTCCAGGCTGTGTAGATAGTCATTGTTCTAAACTTGTATAATATTTGTAGCCTGTACCACATAACCTGTCACCTAAGGATGTGATTTCTTATATTATTCTGGAAGTATTTCATGTGCATTTAACTATTATCTTCAACTAAATTAAAAATTCCTGAGCAGAAAAAAATTATGCATTATCTATTATCTATATTCATCACTTGGTAATGTATGAGTTACAATGTACTAGATATACAGTAGCTCAAATAACTTGAACTATATAACAGATCAATTAGTAGGGTTGAAACTATTTGAATACATGTGTTTTTTAAAAATTTTTATTTATTTATGATAGTCACAGAGAGAGAGAGAGAGAGAGAGAGAGAGAGGCAGAGACATAGGCAGAGGGAGAAGCAGGTTCCATGCACTGGGAGCCCGACGTGGGATTCGATCCCAGGTCTCCAGGATTGTGCCCTGGGGCCAAAGGCAGGCGCTATACCGCTGTGCCACCCAGGGATCCCCTACATGTGTTTTTTAATCACTAAAGTGGGATACATTTGTTTATCCTTGTATGAATTCAATTTTCTTCTCAACTTATCACATTGTCAATTTTGTATGTAAATTATAATAATATTTTTCACTAAAAAATAAACTCCTAATTCCAGACAATTTGGTCAAGGGTGGGGAAAGGAAGGGAGCAATCAGTGTCTTTAGAAAACAAATTACTGGGCACTGTACATAGACATTTGTCCTTTGCACTTATCTGTCCTTTGCAATAGCATCCTAGGTTCTCATGATTTATGACATACTGTAAGTATCAATAAATAAAGTGCTGTAAGATGTGAGGTTCAACCATTTCTGGAGATGATCTCATCAGAATGGAGAATAAATTAGTAGAAATATAAATTATTTGTAAGAGACCTGTTTTAGGACCCAGGGCACTTGAACGAATTCTAGGACTTCCATATGTTTGCTGTAGAACCCTAGATAAATCTCTTAACAACCTATTTGGCCACAGATTCTCCCCTTATAAAATAACAACAATAGCACTTGTTATGCTTCTGTCTTAATGATTTCATTAAGATTCAAACTAGGTAAAAGATGTAAAAATACTTGGAAAAACTTACAACACTGATCAGATATATGGTAGTCTCTTGATTTTGCTTTGGTTGGAAACAGAATTATGCTTTTGAAAGAATTTCTAGATGATAAAAACATATCACATTTTGCTGTTAGACTGTATGCATATTGCCAAACATCAAAAGGAAACTATTCAGATGTTTGGTCTACCAACATGTCAACCATCTGGAGGTTTCCAAAAAAAGTATTTAAGTCCTTATTATAGCAATGCTCTTGGAGTTTTTTTGTTTTTTGTTTTTTTTTTCTGAATAGCTCTGTGACATCTGATAATTTTAATGGAAAAAATTTTCATTTCAACTGGTTATTGGTGATATGCCACTTACACCACCTTTTAAAGTTGTCCAAATCTCTAGGCCACTTTTCTGAAGATGCATATATTTTTGTGACAAATGAAGAATCATTAAGAAATTGAAAATCATGTAATAATAAGTTAGGTGTTGCCCCTTCCCCATGATAAATACCAGTTTTTGAAGGTTGGATGTTACTAAGCAGAATTTCAAAGGGCCCGTTGTACCTCATTTCCCAGCCCATAGATATCTATGTAATGTCTTAAGTAACAGAAGTAGAACATTCTTTGAAGGTAGAAAAGAACTGAAATCCTGACTCCTTTCTTTTGTAATTTATAAGTCTATGTTGCATAGGCTGGAGTAGCCTGACCAAGGCAAATTTCATAAAGAGATAGGGGTCATTTAGGTAACAACAACAACAACAACAAGAAAACAACAAAAACCAATAAAAGGAAGAGGAAAAGACCAGATTATATACTTGGATTTACTCAATAGGGGAGGAGAGAATGGAGATGGGCTCATGATCATATTCCTAGGCAAATAGAATCCATCCTACCCCATGACCTGGCCATTCTGAATATACTGATATACCTTGGAGAAATGGCTGCATGTATACGACTTAAAAACTTTACATTTAATGTGCTCTGTCAGTGGTATGCTGGTAAAGTTTTAATAATTGACTCTCTGAAAAAACAAGTGCATGTACACACATAAATGCATATATGTTTCTTGTAGATTTTCCTGATATAAAGGATATCTGACATAATTTTAAAATAATAAAACATGTGGTATTCTTTATTATAAATTCCATATAGCCATTAGGTTTTCACAGAATGCTTTCACTGATTTCTGTTGAGCATTTATGTCTGAGACCAAACTATAGTTGCATGTGATATGTGAGTGTAATTCTGATATGAATATTAATTCATATCTTTGTTTAGGCGAATGAGGGAATTGAAACAACAAAGCTATCTATTAGAATTTCATTTGTCAAAGATGTGAGTAACTTTGTTGAATTGGACAATAGTTTTCAAATACTGAAAGTAATATCAGATTTTTGTGCTATTCACATTGTAATTGTTTATAAAGGCTCATTTTTAAAATTTAATCCGCATTATAATTTTTTTCCAAAACTTTCTTAAGTATAGGCAATAAGCAAATCAATAAATGATTAATAGCATTTGCTTATTTCTGTAATATAATCTTTCCACAACAGTCCATTTCAAGCTACCAATGTGACAGCACTGAACATGCGGTAGACATGTAGAGTTGCACATCGTTATATTACACTTCCATTACACATAGTAGAATGAAACAATCAGAGAAGCATAGGTTAAAATGTAGTGTAATAGGAAGTTGTAAGTTTTGAGTATGTCCTTTGCTTTTGTGATGATTAAGCAATGTGTCAACCTGAGAGCACTATGAACTGTTCAGATTAAATACTGTCTTTGGTGTGTCTACGCGGGTGTTTCTGGACTACTGTAACATGAATCTATGGGCTCAGTAAAGCAGATTGCCCTCTTCAATGTGGTTGCATGTCATCCAGTCTGTTGAGGCACTGACTAGAACAAAGGGCAGAAAAAAGAGGAATTCACTTTTTATTTCCTGTGTGCCTGCTTGAGCTGAGACATGTCATCTCATTTTCTCCTGCCCTTGGACTAAATTAAACTGCCAGCTCTCCTGGTTTTCCAGCTTGCAGATGGCAGATTCTGGGACATCTCAACATTCATAATCATGTGAGCAAGTTCCTCATAATAAATAATTCTTCAGACAAGTGTGGTGGCTGTGCAGCCGGCAGGGCAGCGAACTGTCTGGCCTGTAGCCTTCCTCCTTGGTTGAGGAAATGACCAACCAGTACAGTATTCTCTTCAAACAAGAACAAGCCCATGATGATGCCATTTGGTCGGTTGCCTGGGGGACAAACAAGAAAGAAAACTCTGGGACGGTGGTTTCGGGGTCCCTGGATGACCTGGTGAAAGTCTGGAAGTGGTGTGATGAGAGACTGGACCTACAGTGGAGTCTAGAGGGACATCAACTGGGCGTGGTGTCTGTGGACATCAGCCATACTCTGCCCATCGCTGCATCCAGTTCTCTTGATGCTCATATTCGTTTCTGGGACTTGGATAATGGCAAACAGATAAAATCTATAGATGCAGGACCAGTGGATGCCTGGACTTTGGCCTTTTCTCCTGATTCCCAGTATCTGGCCACAGGAACTCATGTGGGGAAAGTGAACATTTTTGGTGTGGAAAGTGGGAAAAAGGAATATTCTTTGGACACGAGAGGAAAATTCATTCTTAGTATTGCATATAGCCCTGATGGGAAGTATCTAGCCAGTAGAGCCATAGATGGGATCATCAATATTTTTGATATTGCAACTGGAAAACTTCTGCACACGCTGGAAGGCCATGCTATGCCTATCCGTTCCCTGACATTCTCCCCGGATTCTCAACTCCTGGTCACTGCATCAGATGATGGCTACATCAAGATCTATGATGTACAACATGCCAATTTGGCTGGCACGCTGAGTGGCCATGCATCATGGGTGCTGAATGTTGCATTTTGTCCTGACGACACCCACTTTGTGTCCAGTTCATCTGATAAAAGTGTGAAAGTTTGGGATGTTGGAACAAGAACCTGTGTTCACACCTTCTTCGATCACCAGGATTAGGTCTGGGGAGTAAAGTACAATGGAAATGGCTCAAAGATTGTGTCCGTGGGTGATGACCAGGAAATCCACATTTATGATTGCCCCGTGTAAACACCAGAGTCTCGCAGGCTGGTGTGCAGGTCATGACATTCCGTACCTCTCTAGCTTTAACAAAACAGAGTGTTTATTGGAACAGAAGCTTAAATTTTGTAGATATGGTATCTGTTCATACTTTAACATAAAGTGTTCATAACACACACACACACAAACAAATAAATAAATAAATAAATAAATAAATAATTCTTCACAAATTTCAGTCTCTATAAATATGTCTATGTATATATGATATATAATAATGTATATAATAAAATGCATGTATCCATAACTAAATACATATATAAATATATTTCAATATGTAAATATATAAATATATTACTATCTATCTAAATATATATATATCTTCTGTTTCTCTGAAGAACTCTAAGAAGTCTCTGAGAACTCAATAAGATTTACTATAATTTATTTAATTATAAACTTATACAGGTTGTTTTTGAGTAATGGCTGTGTTTCATAACCAGCTTATAATATTCCCAAGACATCTAACAATTGACACTCACAAGCTCATTTTTCCAGCATGCCATTATCTATAATTTTTGTAGCTCAGTCAGTTTTACTATAAGAAAACTTTACCTGAGCATGAAGAAGGGAAATATGCCAGAAGAAATCCTTTTGCCTTGGAGGAATTGGTTGGATGTCCACATCAGACCAGTGGACAGCAAAAATATTGACAATTCCTGCCTGGGGGCTATAGCATGGCTATCCATGACATCTGTCATAAAGCTTCAACTGTAGCCCTGGTAGTGTTAAACCCACCAATGATAGTGAGGCAGTGAAGGGGGAGACAGGCAACACCAGGAGAAGGGCTTTCTAGAAGGTTATTCTTTGCAAAGCACAATCTTTAGAAGTATGTCTCATTTCCTGTTCCTCCAGTATAAACATCAATGGAATTTTGATTAATTTTTTTGAGTAATTGTTAAAAAGTATTTTTATAGGAAGAAGTCTAATCTTCTGTGACTGGCCTCAAGTCATTTCATTCGGGGCATTAAAAGATGATGCAGCTTTCTTTTATCATTTCCACATTATGATGCCCAGTTTTCTGTGGCAATACTGTTAAGAGGACCACAGGGAAATATTTTAATTAATTATGTGAGACTTTAACACCTACCACAAACCTATGACGAAGCTCAAAAAAATTTCATTTTTGAAAGTTACCACACACTAGAGTCTCAAAAAGTTGTGGTTTTATTCATTGACATTATGGGGTACGTTAAATCAACAGATGAATGGAGCAATCCTTGAATGTCAAGCTAAAATGTAAGCATGAAGACTTCTCAAAATTAAGACTCTATGTGACAGTGAAAGGATACATGATAAGGTGAAAAATGTTTATGTTTAATTAAAAATGTTTATGTTTAATTAATCTTGACATCATACAGACAACTACCACACTTCTAAGCGCAAGGTAAGTGGAATCCTGAGGAGTAATATATACATGACACATGAATTCTGTTCTCCCTTCTGCCAAAGGCTTCACTCATCAAGGGGTCTTATTTTGTCATGGCTTAAGCCAGTAAAATGAGAGTGGGGTAAAAACATAAGTCACTTGTAATTTTACAGTTCTGACTTGAGCCAACACAATTCAGCAGCACGGCTGAGGGGTTTTGGTCAAAGACTAATTTCTTTTATTCTCCAAAGAACAGAGTTAAGAACAACCTTCACCATCCTTAAAAATGCATTAAAGATTCAGCTTTAGAAAACAAACCATTTCACTGAGTACGTTTATCTGTTGCCTGGACTGAAAAAAATATAGGAAGCATAATGCCAAGTGAAAAGCAAAATATATCTAAGACAATGGTGAAAATATACAAGACTCTTGGTATGTTTATTTTATTTTATTTTAAAGATTTTATTTATTTATTCATGAGAGACACACAAAGAGAGAGACAGAGACACAGGCAAAAGGAGAAGCAGGCTCCATGCAGAGAGCCTGATGTGGGACTTGATCTCGGGACTCCAGGATCATGCCCTGGGCCAAAGGCAGGTGCTAAGCCTCTGGAGCCACACAGGGATCCCCAATTCTTTATATGTTTAGATTTCTTGATTCTTGTCCTAGCAAGTAGCATCTCAATGAAGTAGATCTTTTTATTCACTGATTAAAAGAAACAAAAATGGAAACAATGGTTACTACAAATCAGAAAATATTATGTAACATTGATAATTAACATTTATGAAATTTAAGTAATAGTAAGAACCCTACTGAATGATGACAGCACTACCTCCGTTTTGTAGGTATTTAATTAGAAACACTAATTAAATAACTTGGTTTGAAGTCCTGAAGCTAGTTTTGGGCAGAATGAAGAAAAGAACTGAAGTTTCCTACATCCAAGTCCAATTTCCTTTCCATGGTACTAGATTGCCAATCATGCCCAGTAATGGGACATGTCCACTTATCATTCCAAGCCCTGAAGTGGTCAAATGGGTATCTTTTGAGATGCTAAGCTTTTGTCTTTGTGACCAAATAAGAAGATGGGCATCATTTCCAGACTTCTCTACAGAGTGGATCACATCCGGAGTTTCAGCAGGCCATATCAAATGGGGCTTGCTGAAGGAGTGAGTGTTGTTCCCAGTCTTAGGACCTGGATGGTCCTTTCTTAAGGAAGTGATAGTTGATGGTGTCTGAGTCGATTTTTCCCTTTATAATGTCTCTGCAGGTTCAATTCCAGAAAAGATTCATAGAATGGGGTGGAGGGTAAAAATAATTTCCGTGTATTTTATCCTGAGTTTTCCCCATTTATAATTTTTTTTGTTGTTCAGAGACTATTTTTCACTGAAACAAAGGCCATATTCTGTCAGAGAAGTTGAGTTCCCTGGCCCAACTCATGTAAGATTCTATAAAACACAAAAATAATATGTGGATTATATCTTATTGAAACACTTTACAAGAAATAAAACCATCAAATCATATAGTATATGTTTGTAAATGTTATTGATCTTCTGACTACCTTGTAAATTATCAGTGGTTAATCAAGAATAAAACGTGCTCATCAATAGAGGGTTTTTTAATGGACTTTTCTTTCTCTCATCTTAGTTTGTATTAAACTCATTATGACCTAACAGAAATTTATAGTTTTTATCATAGATTTAAGTAATCTTAATCTCACAGATGACCATGTAGCCACTTTTCGATTACTATATTAGTGTACACACAACCCTGGGTTATTTTTGTTCAGTATTGTGGCTTTTTTTTTTCTTTCTGAGATTGGGTTATTTTAAAAATGTGAAGTTAAAAAATATAAAATAAATAATAAAGAATTTCAAAAATTAATAAATAAAAATGTTAACTAAATTGTGTTTTGTGCATTGTAGAACTCAGTGGCATTCCTTTCTCAAATCTGAAATAAGTGTGAGACAACATTTGGGTACAAAGAAAAAGTAAAAAACGTCTTACATGATATGGTTCAGAGTTTCTTTTCTACAGTCAGCTTTGGATTTTAATTTGCAGGTCTTGGCCTCACAGCAAGGATTGGAACATTCCTTTTAAAGCACACACAGTGGGAAAGTGGGTTCAGCATTTTTTCTATAGACTAAGTGCATACAATTTTAGTACAAGATGGCAAAGAAATTTCATTTTTTAAATTAAATTACTCTACTATACAGATTCCAGAGGAAATGACTAAGGAAACTAAATAATAGAAAAAAAAATGTTAAGTACAATGAAAACTACTTCTTAAAAGGATAAAAATAGAATTACCCAAGAATTACCACAAATAAATTTGGCCTAGATGGTATTGCATGTAAATTAATTTAAAACTTAAAGGGAGAATATTTCTATACTATTCAAACTATTTGAGGCTAGGGAAAAAAATTAAAATTCTCAATTTATTTTACTAAGCCTGCATAATTCTGATAATGAGAGCTGGTAATGAATATATATACACAAGCACACACATACACATGTACACACATGTATGCATGCACATGCACACATAAACACACGAATACACATGCATACATATACACAATTCTCATTTATGAATATAAATGCAAAATCTTGAATAAAATATTAACAAAACAGTAGTTTATTAAATATAATAAGCCTCCATTACAACTATGCAGGGTTTTTTTTTCACCAAAAGTAGAAGGGTGTCTCCATGATACAGAATAAAGTAATATTATCTATCACATTAAGAGATCAAAGGTACAAAACAACTAATATTATTGTGATAGTGGCAAAGATTAGAAAATAAAGATAATATATAAAGAAAGAAAATCTGATAAATAGCAAAAAATATCTAATAAAATAAACAATAAGCCACAGATTATTTATAGTCTGTATTTTTATGAAAATTCTGACAAATTCTATGAGAGAATGAAAAGATATGACATTGTAATAATAATTGGAAAGTATAAATCACATTTTCATTCTTCATATGTAATAAAATATTTGACTGGGGAAAAATAGAGAATCAACTCTAAAAACAATGGATGTGTCACTAAGATGGCTTTTCAAGATAATAAGAAAATAACATCAAAAGGAGTAATAAAGTAGAACCTAACATAAAAAAGTAAAGATTATGTATACTAATAGCAAAAAGAAAAATAGGAAATGCTTCAGAACAAGCTTCATCATATGCAAGAACTATGTGAAGAACTTTATATTTAACTTTCCTGAGAAACTCAAAGGCAACTAATCTTTTAAAACAATCATATAGTGAAAATGCCAGTGGCCCTCAGAGAAAAATATGAATTTCATGTATTTCAATCGAATCTCAATTCTATTTGTGGGCAAATTGATAAAAAAAAAATACCAAGAGCTATTGGAGGAATGAACACTGAAGAATGACTATGCAAATTACACCCTCCAAGATGAACACCCTTGCCACTGCAGGTATAACATGCATTGCATGGTTACAGTCACTAAAATAGTGTGATGCTTATGTGATATGTCTAGACAGATTGATGGAATGATTGTTTTTAGGACCTAGAAAAAGACCTAAATAGGTACAAAAAAATAGTAAAGTTGCATATGAAACCATGGGAAATTGGATTATTCACTAAGAGATACTATATAAAATTTATATACTACTTTTAAGGTAAGAAAACAGCTATTTAAAATTCAGCTGTTCATAAGCCTAACTATAGTTCTATTCCACTCCTTAAGAAGAAAATCAACATAAAATGGAAGCCCTACAGGAGCTGGCATATCTACTTAGAGCATATTAGATCTTACACATCACATGGACAGTGTTTCTCTCTCTCTTTCTTTCTCTCCTGTTCCTGTCAGTGTGTCCTGACCACACGCCATGTGTCTGCTGAAAATCAGAAGTACCTCGGAATGTGAACAACTTCAATCGTCTTCTACCCAAGAAGCCATATGGGAATTCAAGCAAGTAGGCATGAGATAACCTTACATCCAGCTTACTATAAAGTATCAACCCATTTTTAATATTTCATATTTCATTATAATTAAAAGAATATTTGTAATACTCTTTACAAATTATTGAGTGATATCATGAAATCTTCTAGTGTAATTCAACAGCTTAAAATGTGTAAGTAAATAACTGAAGCATAGAGAGATTATATGCCTTCCCCATTGTCATGGAGCTTCTTAAAGTAATGAATTAACCTTGGGTTGCCACAGGCTTCATTTGTTACAGGCTTTCGATCTTTGGAACTAGTTACTTAACTTTTCTGAGTCTCACTTCTCTAAATTGGGATAACAAAACCTATTCTGTAGGTTTGTTGTGAGTAATAAAGGAGATATGGTGTACATAAAAACTTATTTTTCAGATTGACACATTAAAAAACTCTTCTAACATAACTCATTTTTTTCAGTCTTAAAAGAAGATTGCTAGAAACACTGAATGTTCTCTTAGAAACTTAATGCGGGATTGCTGGCAAATATTCTATCAGAGACATTCTTTAAAGCACACTGATACCTTGCAGAGGTCAGATTTTTATAAAGATTAACAGAATTATAGTAATTATCTTAGATGTTTTATATTAATAGCCCATTTTCTACAGGTTTATGTGATTTTTCTTTTACTCCTTCTCTGTGTCATTTACTGCCTGGTTTATACATTGGCTTGGTGAGGGAAGGCCAGGTCTCACTATGGAGAGAACTTCTAGATCTTTAATTGTTTTCGCTCAACAAATGATCAACTGTGACTTACGTGATTTAAGAATTTCTGACTAATATGTCTAGGAAAGATAAGTGACACGTTATGATCAATGATTTACTTCTTTACATCAAACTTTATGCAATCATGTCATAAGTGCATCCTGGCTTTTGAAATGCCTTTCAAAATGTGTCTAAAATCAGTATTAAAAACACAAGTGCAGGGCACCTGGATGGCTCAGTCAGTTAAGCTTCCAACTCTTGGTTTCAGTTTAGGTCATGATCTCAGAGTTGTGAGATGGAGCCCCATGTAAGGCTCTGTGCTCAGTGTGGAGTCTGCTTGGGATTCTCTCCTTCTTTCCCTCTCCTACTGCCCCTTTCCTCCTTTGCACTATAAATAAATAAAATAAATAAATAAATAAATAAATAAATAAATAAAATCTTAAAAAAAAAAAAAGAATCACAAGTGCAAGCCTATTTTTTACTATGATGCCAAGCTTGTCTTTAGAAAGAATTTCCAAAAGAATATTTCTTGATGAAGAAAACAGCATAATTCTCATGCTGCAATAATTCTAATAAGTTTTTAAACTGTGGATATTTTCATACCTTAGGAGAGCCACAATCACAGTCTTCTCCTACTTCCAGAAGTTGGTTCCCACACACTGGTTTTGTTATTATATTTTTAGGGATTGGTGCTTGCAGCAGGCACTTTGGTTTTTGTGATAAAATGTATCTCTCAAAATGTGAACGGCAGGATGTACTGAAATCCTTTGGGAATTTTGAACTGTAACCAGAAGAAAAATCATGATATCTAGTGATAAATGAACATGAGAATCTGACTTGTCTAACTGTAGCACCTGGTTCAATGGAAATTCCAAATTCAGTATCTGGTTAGGACTGTACTACATTACATGTGGAAGGAGAAAGAGCATTATTTGGAAAATTATTTTCTTAGACACTGGGCTTGTAGAACTGGAAGAATTTAAAATCCTATGTGGAGAGGATCACTAGGTGGCTCAGCGGTTTAGCACCTGTCTTCAGCCCAGGGCATGATTCTGGAGTCCTGGGATTGAGTCCCACATCAGGCTCCCTGCATGGAGCTTACTTCTCCCTCTGCTGGTGTCTCTGCCTCTCTCTCTCTCTCTCTCTCTCTCTCTTGTGTCGCTCATGAATAAATAAATAAAATCTTTTAAAAAAAAATTCCTGTGTAGATTCAGGACTATCCTAAATGGCAGGAATGATAAATGAGCCTCACCATTTGTGATCACCATCAAGGGCTGAGAGGTAAGAGATAATAATAATGAATTAGTGAAAGGGAATAACTGCAGACTTAGAGGTTCTATGGATATATTTCTCTTCCTATTTATGACCATTTCAAGAGCAAGGTATTTTTTAAAAATTTTTCTATCCCAAATCCTTGACAAGTGACTGGCATTAGAAGCTATTAATAATAACATAAAAGTGGATTGAGTGACTAGTGATGGAGATACATAAGAATATGGTCATCATCTTAATTAGACACATAGTTTTTAGAAAATATATTATTATTTAACAGAAATTTGTACCTCTTCCTCTATTTGCCCATCCAATAGCAACCTCAGTTTGTTCTCTATGTGTATGACCATATTTCTGTTTTTGTCTGTTAGTTTGTCCATGAGTTTTGCATTTAGATTCCATTTCTAAGTAAAATAATATGATATTTGTCATTTCCTGTTTGATTTATTTCACTTAGCATAATGCTCTCTAGATCCATCCTTGTTGACATGAAAGGCAAGTTTTCATTCTTCTTTATAGCTGAGTAATATTCCACTGTGTGTGTGTATGTGTACGTGTAGCATTTTCTCAATCTATTCATTTACTGATATGTTACTTTCATATCTTGGCTATTGTCAAAAATATGTTAAGGTTAAAATTATTTTAAGTTAAAATAACATGGTTACCATACTAGTAATCTCTCACTTGGCATATTTAGAAATCTTAAATAATGAGCACTGATAAGCTGGTAAAACCTGCGCATCAAAAGATTATAGGGTGAATTAATGGAATTCAGCCACTGGTAAAAAAATACTCATGCATATAGATTGCATCTGAATTCTTTAAGATTTAGGAAATATATATTTTTTCTCAAGAGTGACAAGGCTCACCTCAGATACTGGTTCATCACACAACTCCCTGAGGGACACTTGGTATAATACGGAATATCAGGCATACCAAGGACATGACCCAACTCATGTGACATCAGTCCTACAAGAGCCACATTATTCTTTTTCTTAGCCTGGAAAACAGAAATATCTATTACTTAACATATTTAGCTATTTCCTAGTTAATAAAATAGTTCAATAGATGAAAAATAATGAGTCATTAAGCTCCTTTCTGTGTCATTGACTATTGTAAAATGTTGAATTAACATTTGAAATGGTTGACTCCAGTGAATCCAGCCATTGAATCAGTGCTCAATAAATATTTTCTGAGCTAATAAGGAGCTCTTGGTAAACCATAAATAAATTAAGGTAATTACATTCTTCATTCAAACTACTGTACTAGGTATTCAAAGGCCTCCAAAACCTCTTGTCATAATGCTTGATATTGGTATTGCTTGGCCATATGACACAAAAATGCACCTTCTCTGACCTCTCTGACCATTGATACTGAAGATAATTTAAAGTTGGCTCAGGCCACAGAGGGCATCTGAGTTTCCTTTCTGTTCTAATCTTCCTGTTCTTATTCCCTTACTCCAACTAAAGAATGAAGACTTCTGGGAGGGCCAAGGTAAGGAGATACTCTGTTTCATAATCCAAGGTATCTTCAGTGTAATGATTTACCAATAGATTCATGTCTATTTTTAGTTACTGGTTCAACAAATGTTCTTTGTGTTACCTCTGTATAATGCATCATTCTAGTCTTCATAGAAGACACAGAAACACAAGGAGCCTTACTATGAGTTTACAAACCTCAATAACAGCAACTGAAGATGGAGAACACAAGGAATTTGATGCTGCCATTCCTACACGTCGATTGTCAAAGCCAAGTCCACTGTGTGAAAATTACAGGCATATTGTCACAATCTGAGTTTCTGAAATCATTAGCTTTCGTCAGTTATATTTTAGACTTCCCATGTTGCTCCACCCTTTTTATACTCCCTAGACCCCAGAAAAGCTTCTGCTATTTCATAGTGTTATATGATCACAGATAATCATTACATCCAGGAGCCCATTTTAGTAACCTGACATGGATCTCCACATTCTTACAAGTGGATTCCTAATGGTAGAACTTCAGGCTCTCTGATAACTGCCTGAAGAGATAAAACTGAACAGAAATCTCTGCCAAAATCCCTTTGGGGTAACTATCCACTCTGCCTACATACATCTGGCCCTGGCCAGCAAGTGCTCACCTGAGTAGCTGTGCATGGTCATGTATCTTCATTTTTCTCAGGTTAGAACGATGCCAATTCAGAAAGTTGTTAAAGGTATCACCTGTGTTGGGTACCACCTTGATCTTATCACCATCAGACCAGATTTCCATACCTACCAATGCCACTTGAATGTCGAGGGTATTATAAATCTGTGGGAAGAGCATTTTTCTTCATGAAAATGTTTGAGATTTCTTTATTGCCATAGATATTTTGTTGACTATAAGTGATAGATAGATGTACTGCATTTTTAAAATAGAAAGTCTAGAAGTTGCTTTTGGGATCCCTGGGTGGCGCAGCGGTTTGGCGCCTGCCTTTGGCCCAGGGCGCGATCCTGGAGACCCGGGATCGAATCCCACGTCGGGCTCCCGGTGCATGGAGCCTGCTTCTCCCTCTGCCTGTGTCTCTGCCTCTCTCTATCTCTCTGTGACTATCATAAATAAATAAAAATTAAAAAAATATTAAAAAAAAAAGAAAGTCTAGAAGTTGCTTTTGCTATAGTATGTGTGACTTTATTTTATATTGATCCTTGCGTGCTAAATTCCCCAAAGCTGCTGAAATGAAACAGGACCCTCCCGACTCCTTATTTGGCAAAACCATAAGGAAGTCCCAAACTTCTATGTGGAAATACACGTTTCTTAGACAAATATCTTACCACATTGAGTAGGTTCATCACATCAAACACAAAGCTTCTTATCGAAGTTAGATTCCCCTTGTATATGTTATACTATAAAATACAAAATGCAAACATGTTTTTTAAAAAAATTTGATATGGTACAGATTTTAACATTTTAATAAAAAATACACATTCCAACATAAGTAAAAGCATGTTCATTCATCCCTGACTTATATAACACTGTTTCAACAAAGTGTTTTTAAAGAAAATAACTTTTTGGTTAGAAAAAAAATAGACATTCATATATATTTCACTTTTTCACTGAAAAGTGAAAGAAAAAGTTGAAGAAATCAAATTAACAATTTTAATATTTCTAACCAATTCAATGTTATTAAAATTTGATTATAAAGCAATATTTGCTAATTTAGGATCACAGATTCTAGTATTTTATGGATATAAATATACTTTGTAAAATGTATATAGTTCTGTATCTAGTTTATATTTATATAATAGAGTGAGAATTTTAATATATTTTAATAAACCATTCTTTTTTGTTTTTCATCATTGTGGTTGATTTCTTATAGCTATCTGGTATGAAGTATACTTCCAATATCTGAATATATTGGCATCAGGTGGTCAGTGAATGAGTGAGAATTACTGCCAGCAAGGCAGGTAGAAAATACATGATGACCAGGTGGCCAGAGTCTGCATTTTCACCTAGGATAGCTTACTTCCTGTGTTCACTCGATAAGAAAACTTAAAGATTGACTTAACTGCCCAAGAATCATATACATTTCATACTCACAAAGGCATTATCCAGCACCAAAAAGAGATCAATGTATTTCTCAGCCTGAAGAAAATCTTCTTGCTTTACAAAGAGTAAAATAACATGGTTAATATTTATCCTAAAAGATTGAAAAACTTGCAATGAGCTTTTTTTTCCCCAGAGGGAAATTAAACTTAAGAATAAATGAATTATAGGGTTTACCGATATCAGTAACTGTTGAACACAGCGGTATATCATATATCATTGCTGAGACAATAGTAAGAAATGATGACATAGGAAATCTACACTTACCTCTGGGCTATTGAGTGACCTAGAGGTTCGAATATGGCCTTGCTTCCTGCCAACATTTCTTACACCACAAGTGTGATTAGCCAGGTCTAGTTCCTCCTGGTTATATGTGAGGATAGCATGTTCTTCTTGGTCTGTGCTTTTCAAAGGCTTTATCACATATCTTTGGTTATGATGTGTGAAGTATCCCCTGTGAGATACAGAGACTCATATTTCAAGATTCTTTGCCACACAGAGTCACAGTACTGACAAGAACGGAGTATACCTCTTCCCAAATCCTAAGCTTTAGTTAGTTTTCATTCATACGCCTTCCAGCTAACTTTTACTAACTTAAGTTATAATCAGTATTTGTCAATAGAAAAATGAAGAAAAAGAAAATTCTAAACAAGAATTGCTAAGCTGAAACTATCCCAAAGAATTTAGAATTTATGTCATAAGCTCCATAAATACCTGTCCATAGTTTGTTTATACACTTAGCAAATAGGAATACCATGGAGGATGAAGTAAACAAGTGTTTAGATGCTAAGACCCCCAGAGATAAAGAATCATGGGCAAATTATCCAGAGGATCAGGCTGGAGCTAGTAATAGCTTAGAGAATTCTTATTTTTAGCAGGAAAATCAGTTCAGAAATGTAAAGTGAATTCATATGTTGGAGGATTACAAATGCAGACTAGATAGTCATTAAAAATTACATTGATAGGGATCCCTGGGTGGCGCAGTGGTTTAGCGCCTGCCTTTGGCCCAGGGCGCGATCCTGGAGACCCGGGATCAAATCCCACTTCAGGCTCCGGTGCATGGAGCCTGCTTCTCCCTCTGCCTGTGTCTCTGCCTCTCTCTCTCTCTCTCTGTGACTATCATAAATAAATAAAATTTTTAAAAAAAGAAAAGAAAAGAAAAATTACATTGATGAAGGCATTTTATGATATGGGAAAGGCTTAAGATAGGTGGTATGAATCATGTTAAAAGAATAATTAGGTATATTTGTTTCATATTTCAACCACATAAAAGATAAACATTTATATGCATAAAGGCTGAAAACATGACAAAATATTAGTGACAATGACCAATCATAAGCACAATTTTGTGGTTGTTACTTTTTTATTTGTACTTTTTCTTACTTTCCAAATTTTCCCTAATTTGCAAGAATTATCTTTGTAAGCAGAAATATTCACATGTGCATATGAACACATACACTTATAAAATTATTGTAAGGGTGATACTTTATTCTTCATTTTAACAGCATTTTATCTGCGTAGAATATTTTGCCAAGATTGTAAGATGACATCCAGGAAGACTCAATTCTGTATAATAGAATGGTGCTTAATGTTTAATAGTTTTGTAAGTGACTCACCTCAATCCATTACAAGTATTAATGCTGGCAACAGAATCCTTTTCATTTAGTATGTGTCCTTTATAGTAGCAATGTTCCTAAAGATGGAAAAAAATTTTTTTGACTACAAGAATAAACATATCATGATTGTGGTGAAAGCTGTTATTTTGAATATGTAGGGAGTTTCTTCAAATAGCCTCAGTAGCCAAACCAGTTTCCAGAAACAAAAACAATGAGAACTTGAGAGATTTAATAATCTGTTCCACTATCGACTTTGGAAAACCCATCTTTGATGGCTGAGTTGTCTTTCTGGCATTCATTTCAAGAAAGCAAAGTCCCAGGAGTGTGAACTTAAGTGGGCTCCTGATGAAAATGGGCGCTGCATCTGAGAAGTGGCCATCCCCCCTGGGATTGACAGAGAGCTCTCAGGTCTCAGCACCCACTTTTGAGAATTTGGCTTCCCTGTGCTGAGTCCCTAAGACACTGTGCATCACATATCAATAAAATGAAGTACCCATTTTTCTAGATTCCAGAGTTCTCAAGAAGTCACACTACCACTCCTGATATTAGCTGGTCCAACCTGTCATTTTAATAGGTGTGTTAGTGGAATCCCTTTACCAGCATTAAAACCACAGAAAATTTGTTTACAACTAGAGATTCAGACATGATTGCTCCATGTAAGCAAAGTAGGAGGTCACTTATGTAGAATGATCCAACAAAGCTTTTATTGTTCAAAATAAACTGACTTGTTTTAGGGTCAGAAATTCCATCCACATTTTTCTTGCCTTTGGAAGAAACCTTGTCATCATGAACATTTTCCTGTAAAGGACTTGGAAAAGGTACCAAATAGAGATATCATCAGCCATTCACACTTGAGCATGAATTAATTTAAATGTTACCAAAAATCCAGGTATCCACGAAATGAAAGTTTTTATGTGAGAAGGGAACAAAGAACCATTTTGTGACAGCAGTTTTGTCTTTTTATAGACATACATGTTTGGGGTTGCCCGGGGAGAGTGGCTCTGAGAAATTCACTTAGCTTGGTAATACACCATGATTGTCTTTTTGTATTCTCTTCCTTTCCTCCCTTGGCATTGATTTTCTATGTCTGACTCTAGGCCTTGGCATTATCTCTAGCATGTAGGTTTAATGAAATATAAAATTAAATTAATTAAATAATTGATATTCCATTTCTGATCTCAGGTATATGCATATATTATTCACAAATAGTAACTAGCTAAATGATGTTTCAAGTAGGTATGGGGGAGAATATTTCTAACTTTTGGATAAGATGGTCTAGAGGAAAGTGGACTTGTAGTTGCTTCTACAAATGCGATACTTTGAAGCCTCCCACTATCAGTAACCTTGTAAAAAAGCTGACTATGATTTTCTCATCTATTGTCTCATTGGTCATAGAAGAGCACCTTGCTCCCTAGTCCTTTATTTCTTTTTTGTCTTTGGACCCTATGCATCTTACAACATAAATGGCAGATCACAGAAAGTCTCAGAAAGCATTCAGAACTTACCATGTTCGAGGGCTGGTAGTGATTTCCTCTCCCCCGGGTGAGTAATATGTTTCAGTGTAGTCTGGCCCCAGGAGATGTCTGCAAAGTTCAAAAAATTGCAAGATACACTTAGGGTGGTAATAGGGGCTAATGTTCCTGATATGATATTCAGCACTAAAAGAATGATTATGCCTACAGTGAGAAACAGCAGACATTTTGACCCGTTGATCCTTTTTCTAACATTGAAATGCTGCTACTGAAGCAAATCAAAGCATTAATTATATCCATTAGATTAAAGGGAAGAAATGCCCCCAGATACTTTTCTGCTGCAAATTCTCTGTCCTCAGATGGGTTATTTCGGAATTCTTTGTGCCAAAGGCCCAGCCTCCAGAGGGTCTCTGAAGGGTGCTGGGTCACAAATATGCATAAAAGACCATTATATTCAGGGAGAAGTTTACTAACAGAGGTAGAGCTTGATGGAGCCCAATCCCCAGGAATCTATCTCAAGGCTATGTGCCCTGAATGACTCTTACATATGTTCTTGTCAAAGCAGGAAGCCACGCCAACACTTTGAGTTCATATGGGTAGATTTTCAGTAAATTGGGAGAAGATTAGAAAGAAAAGCATTTATCTGCATTGTTCTCCTTGCTTTATATTTTGCATGAAATTTCCTTAGAAAGCCTCAATCTTCTTAGATAACATTAGCACAATATAATAATAATACCTAAAATTTAATGTATTTCATGTCTTCTATTTCAAATCACAGTAAATAGGGTCTCAAGAAGGTTTATTTTTCATATTCTGTTAATATAATGTAGTGATCAGACTTTCAGGAAGTACAACTTACTTGCTTTTTTGCAGGTGAAGAACAACTTCTTTTCCATTTAATACAATCTGATACTGAAGTTCAGGTTCATATCTTTCCTACAAATATTTAATAATATACTGATATCAATTTATATTTCTGAGTCGATCTAAAATAATTATAATACAATGATAAATTTAGTATATAGAGAAGCAGAATTACAATAGTAGAAAGTAGTAGAGTACCTCTACTATAAAATGGTTCTTATAGATTTCAAATATATAAAATAAAACATAAATTTTATATTAAGATGGATTTCCAAAAAGTACAATAATGCAGTAATAATACTCACAGATTAAACTAACTCTACTATGTAAGGTAGGAACTTACTATTTGCCCCACTGTAAAGTATACTGTCCTGTGTATCCTAATTAATCACTCATGGTATAATAATAGTAAGGCACATATTTTTATTACTTTAAAACCAAGTAAAATATACCAAGGGAAACTAACTAGAAACACTAAGGATTAAGGTAAAAATTATAAATATTTGCAGTAATGTAACCAAAAGTTAATATCTTTAATAAATTTTGTAAATATTGCCAATTAATGAGATAATGGTGAATTCTCCATTAAAGACAAAATGGCCAAGGAAAAGGCAATTCAGTGGGGCAGGAGGTGATGGTAGGGTTTGGTGAACTTGGCAAGAAACATTTCTTTCTAGAAATGGTTGCTCTTCATGTGCTTCCCCCTATCCTCCAAACTTGAAGAAATGTCTAAGCAGCTTTATTCTTTCTGATAAAATGATATAGTTAACTCTCTTCCTACTACTTAAATGTAAAAGCATCCTGAGAATTCTACATTCTTTCTTAGACCAAGGGGAGCTGTAGATATGGGCTTCAAAAGGAACTATTAGGCATCACCTCTATTAGTAAAAAGGCTCTTTGGTGGCTCTTTGTGAAATCTCACCATCATTCACATTACTTACATCTTTGCCATTCTCTGTCTGGTGGTTTTGTATCTCCCTTTTGTATAAAATGTGTAGTTTTTTAGGACGAACTACTTCATAGAGCTCTAATTCAGGTGTTTGCTTTATGGCTATTGCTAGAGAAAAAGAAATAATATTGATATAACAGATTTAAAGGTTTTGGGTTTTGTTTTGTTTTGGGTTGGTTGGCTTTGTTGAGATGGCATAAAAGAGTCCATTCCCATCCAGAAAGTAAGTATTAAGAAAAGCAAGGTCCTCCTTCCTCCTTCTCCTTATCAGCTTTGATAACAAAGAATTTTATTTTGCTCTATCTACTTATTGTGGAAAGATATGGAGATGATGAAATAATTCTTCAGATGATCTCTCAGTACATCAGAGATTTTTAGAACCAGAATTCTTCCCTGTGGCCCAGTTCACTCTTCCCATGTAGTCCTCTTCAAAATTGTTGATTTTCCTCTCCGTGTTCTCACAGATCTCTGTTTTTACTTTCTATGTCTTTTTCTCTTTGTGGTGCAAAGAGATTACCCCTGATTACCCCTTCCAAAAAATCCAGTATTTCATTAGCAGATAATACCTCATTTTGGGGACACCTGGGTGGCTCAGTGGTTGAGGTTGTGATCCTAGGGTCCTGGGATTGAGTTCCACATGGAGCCTGCATGGAGCCTGCTTCTCCCTCTGCCTATGTCTCTGCCTTTCTCTGTGTGTCTTTCATGAATAAATAAATAAAATCTTAAAAAAAAATACCGCATTCTTAGGGAAGACTCTACTTCTGTAATGATAAACTATTATGTTCTTTCTCTCATTAGCATTTGCTCTCAAGACTTCAGGTTTCATAGTAAGCAAAGTTATTTTATTCCCTGCTGGGGCAATTTCAAAGCATCAGATAGCAAGTAGGAAAATTAGATAGCAAGTAGGCTAAATGTCCTTCTTGATACACTTGGTATAATAGTACATAGACAGTTTTGTATTTTGCTTGCATCTAGTAGGAAAAGAACTGATATCAGAGCCAAAATATGTGGTCTTAAGTCCTAACTAAATGGCCTTATAAAAATTATTTTGCTTTCTATCAGTTTACTTATCTAAAATGGAGATTCATGTAAAAATTAAATAACATGAAATTTAATTATGTAGCACTAGTCTAGGAAGATGGGAGGTGCACTTTATCTACTTTTTCTTTTAATTGTTCAATCACCCATCGAAGTCAGTCTTATTTTTAAATGCTCCCATTTTCAAAGATAAATGTCAATGCTTAGAGACAATTTCCCATTGAAAGACAGGGTGACCTTGGGAACACCAAGAAGTTTTACACCTGATTGAGGTGGAGAACCTAAAGGAAAATAATCAAGCAAAAATTTTCTCCTACTCAACCCCCAGAGTTTGGCTATGGTGCTATCCCAATAAGGACTCCTTACACAGGAAAATAGAAAGTCTATAAATATATTTCTAAAAGTTTTTTTTTTAATCAATGGAGAATATGAATCCAATTAATGGAAAAAGTTGTGGGGTTGATGTTAGAATAAACTTAATAGATCTTTATGAGTAACTGTTCAGTTGGTTAACTTTTAATTTTGGTTAATATTGCTGTTAAGTTTAATTCAGTGCTAATTTTACTTAAAAGTCTTCCTTGTCATCCATCCTAGCACAGTTTTTGGTCAAATTCTATCTTGATAGATGATTTTCTCCTTATGGAGTAGAAAATATCAATGTTATTCAAGACAACATTGGAAATGGTGAGAAAATTCTAGATTTCTGGCCTGGAAGTTAATCCTCTGGTGTTATTTGGTTTGTGTGCATTTTAGAAAATACAATTATAGATCTAGTAGCATTATTGAATGAGAAATGAAATTTCAGGTACATCCTAACTAAATTATTATACCAATCACAACACCTTGACTATAAGCATGGAGTTTATGTAAATTGAGTAAATATACCAAAATGCCGACAGTAGTGAGCTTTGGGTCATACAAAAATGTTGCTTTCTCAAGAGTACTTTAAAAATGCATCAAATAAAAAAAAATGCATCAAATAAAAAAAAATGCATCAAATAATTTGACTTTTGTATAAGATGTCAGTATTGTAGTGCTTACCTTGAGTTTGAATGATGAGCCAGAGGACAGAAAGTAGTGTCAAAGACATGTTGCCTACTGCAGTTAGCTGAGAAGTGGCACAGAGCATGAAACTGGTCTCCCCAGCACTCTAGTTTTATCTTCCAGTACTTATCTTTACAAATTGAAAAAAAAATTCCACAAAAAAAAACAACCAAAAAACCTCAAGCATTCTTTGTGAGATTAGAGAATGTTTCTTAATAGTATTGGGAAATTGCCAAGAAATTGCAGTGTCAAGATCATGAGAATGTTCCTCATTTAAGAGAGGTGTTTATGTCTGTGGTTACAGCTTGTTAAAGAATTTCTATCTGGACAGCTGCTTGGCCCTGGTGTTTCTATAGTGGTGGGAAAGAATCAACTGAGACTGAGATGCTTATGTACATATTTGTATATTCACCAAATTGAACCATCACAATTGCTATTCAGTAACCTTATAGAGATTAATATAAAATTTTAAAAATATATTAGAAATCCATACATATTTTGAGAAATTGGCACAGAGAACACAGAATCTATAAAGCAAGTAGGTAAGATCTTACAATCTTACATAATGTAATCTCTGTGATCTTTAGTCTCCTTATATATAAAAACAGGTAATAACAATACTTACCTAGCTTCTTTTTTTTTAAGAAATTTTTTTTTTTAGATTTTATTTTATTCAGTCATGAGAGACACAGATAGAGAGGCAGAGGGAGAAGCAAGCTCCCTGCGGGAAGCCCGAAGCAGGACTCAATTCCAGGACCTTGGGATCATGTTTTGAGCTGAAGGCAGATGCTCAACCACTGAGCCACCCAGGTGCCCAGACCTCAAGCTTCTTATAAAATTCATATAAGATAATACACACATGCATGCACACATACACATGTAAGATGTAAAGAAATGCCCAATGTAAATTCTCTTAACAGTATGTGCCTCAACCAAATTATCTTGTGTATGAAGTATATTTGAAGCATACTATGAGTTCTACTACAGAGAAATACAGCATTTTTTCTGACTACAAAAATAATGCATTTTTATGGTCATAAATATCAAGAGAATTTTGAAGAAAAAAGTTGATTACCCACTAGCCTATCATCAGGAAAGTACTTCCATTTACATTGTAGCATTTTTATACATTTTCTATGTATTAATAAAAGAAAAGAAATAAAAGAAAATTAAAATTTATAAATTTTAGTTTTTATTGTATAGAGGATTTTGGGAACCTGTTATTTTTTTGCACAGCATGAAGCACTTTTTATATATGTCTCAGTATGTGTATATTTCTCTGATTGCCACTTCTAACTATTCTTGTGGGTAAATTACTTGTTACTAGAAATGGTGTTATTTAGTTAAAAAAGGAAAATCAATGTGAGATGCTTCATATACATTGATATGGGACTTCGCAGAGAGTTATCACCATATTACATTTCCATTTATAGTTTTCCCAGTCTAGAAATCTATGCTCTTTAACTGCTGAGGCTACTTTTCATCAATACATTTGGGAACTTGCTAAGATCTGATTGTAAGTTTTATAGTTACTTCTCTATGTCTAGCCTGTTTTCTATCCTCTTGCATTCTTTTGAGTCATTTAAGTTTTCTCTGTAATTTTTTTTTCTTCTTCTTTTTTTTAATTTATTTATGATAGTCACAGAGAGAGAGAGAGAGAGGCAGAGACACAGGCGGAGGAAGAAGCAGGCTCCATGCACCGGGAGCCTGATGTGGGATTCGATCCGGGGTCTCCAGGATCGCTCCCGGGGCCAAAGGCAGGCGCTAAACCGCTGCGCCACTAAGGGATCCCAAGTTTTCTCTGTAATTTTATACTTGTTTTGCTGATCCAGAAGATAAACATTTTACATACATCCGATTGTGGTTGCCATTGAAATTTAACAGAATATAATCTTAATTAACATCTCTACTATCAATAATACAAAGCTTTGACATGATTTAACTCTTCTCCACAACACACTCCTTGCTACCTTACATGGTGTTGTCAAATATTTTAGCTCTATCATGATTCTCACCCCCCAAGTTATTCATTATCATTAGTTGTGTGTTTATACAGATGATGCTAATTGAGATCACTCATATATATATATATATATATGCATATATATATATACACACACATACACACACATATGTACCACCTTTTTTGCCCACAGGTTCTTTTAACACCAGTTCTTTAAAAAAGTAGAAATTTCCTGGTGAAACATATAGTTGACCCTTGAACAATGTGGTGGTTGGTAATATTGAACCCCTGTGCAATTGAAAATCTGGTTATAGCTTTTGACCACCCAAAAACTTAACTAATAGCCTACTGTTGACCAGAAGCCTAATGATAACATATTCGATTAATGCATATTTTGTATGCTATATGTATTGTATACTGGGTATACTTATAATGAAGTAAGATATAGAAAAGAAAATGTTGTTAAGAAAATCATAAGGAAGAGAAAGTAGATTTGTAGTATTGTACCATATTTTTCTAAAAAAAAACCAATCCAAGTATAAGTGGACCTATGCAGTTTAAACCTGTGTTGTTCTAGGTTAACTGTATTCCTTGATAAACACTTCATTGAAATTTTCTCAGAGAAGTACTTTCATGATTTGTTTTGTTTTGTTTTGTTAAATTTTTGCTAAGAGTACATTTATTTTACTCTATTCTTTAATGGTAGTTTAGCTAGAAATACAGTTTTATTTTTTATTTTTTAAGGATTTTATTTATTTATTCATGAAAGACAAGACACACACACACACAGAGAGAGAGAGAGAGAGAGAGAGAGGCAGAGACACAGGCAGAGGGAGAAGCAGGCTCCATGCAGGGAGCCTGATGTGGGACTTGATCCCAGGACTCCAGGATCACACACTGGGCTGAAGGCAAGCGCTTAACCGCTGAGCCAACCAGGGATTCCCAAAATATAGTTTTAGAATGAAAATGTCTTTCAGTATTTGGGAGCTATTTTATTACCTTTGGCAACTATTTTTGCAGTTGAAAATTCTATTTTCACTCTATTAATTGGAATTTCCTTTTGTTCCTATTTGTAATTAATAAATTATCCAAGAGTATTGCAAAATAAGTTAAATATTTATGGAGACCATGTTAAGTTTGAGTTTATATTAAGTTAATACTACATTTCTGGGCTTTCCAAGATGACTCTAACACTATCTCTACTTTTGAGATATTCCTGAAACAAAGTCTAATTAAGATAAATCTACAAACAGATACAATTTATACAATTGGTAAACATGATGATTGAGATAAGTGTGTTGTGTTAGGGTAGATTTTAGAAGTATATCATTTGGTGGGTGGAGAGAACTAGATAATATTAATGGAAAATTAAATAGGGAAGAGAAGTTAAAATGCAGGAGAAGGGGACCCAAAGCTTGCCTTATTCCTTGAACACAGTTAGATAAATATCAAATCATTTTGAACATCTAAAAAACTGATCTGAGGATAGAAAGAGCAAAACTGCACAACTAGAGGTAGAAAACACTGCCATAACCTGGAAGGCTGATCTGTGGAGAGTTGATTTGGGGGATAGAAGCTGCAGGTGGAAAAAAAAAAAAAGAAGCTGCAGGTGGTATGAAGAAGAAGGAGCCTTGATCATGGAGAGAGGAGTGAGAGAAAAAGAAAGAGTGAAACCACATGGAAGGAATTGCACAAGAAAAACTCTTTCCGAAAACCATTGACTGGGAAAGCGGAGGAGATGAATACCACAAGGTTTTTTTCTTTTGTTTTGTTTTTAAGATTTATTTATTTTAGAGTGAGGGAGAGTGCAAGTGGGAGGAGGGGCAGAAGGAGAGGGATAGAATCCCGAACAGGCTCCCACTGAACATGAAGCCTGTTACGGGATTTGATCCCAGGACCCTGAGATCGTGACCTGAGCTGAAATCAAGAGGTAGACATCTGACTGACACACCCAGGCACCCCCAAATACCACAGGTTTTTACAGAGCACAGGATCTGAAGTTTTAGAGGTCTGTACCATCATTAGGGTCATGCCTGGCAGGCTTCATGGTATACCAGTGGGGAAGGAAGATGGAGCCCCAGGAGTGGGCAGCATGGTCTGAAGAACCCCTGGGTCACAAGGAAGAGGCTCAGAGTACATTTTGGGGGTGATGGCACAGCTTCTCCAGGAGCAAGGGAACTGGCAGCACCAGCATGCTGTCCTGTCCTCTACCATTGTAACAAAGACAACAGCTAAAGCAACAAACTTTCATGCTGGCTTTTAGCTGCACTTTACCACAAACCCTGAACTGCTATATGGTTGCACAACTTATTTCTGGGACAAGTCGGCACTGGCTGCAGTGCAGCAAGACCCTTACTCAGAGGATCAGCATGGGTCCAGGCCATGTAGATCTCTAAAACTTGGAGTTTTGAAATCCAGTCATTTGTGCCTGAGATAAAACACAGGAGTGTTGTGCAGCCTGACAGGCAGACAACTGGAACACAGGCAGTATGAAGGCAGGGATCTGGCAGCAGCCTGAGACACAAGAGAGGTAATTGTTTGCTCTTTTCAGAGGGCTTCCTGAAAAGTGGTGGGAACAAGCTCCTGCTCTAAGGATGAGAGAGCATGGCAATGCCCTTCTCTGCTCCCATCAGCCCTGACTGACTTCAGGGAGCAAAACAGCACCACTCAGTGGAGGCCAGAGCTGCTTACACTGAGCCCCAACTCCTGTGACCTGCAGGTGCATCTTCATTAGGGGAGTTCACCTAAGAATCAGAGTAGCAGGCCCCTCCCTCACAAGGCCCCTACAAACCACTCACTTGCACCGAGTCTACTAATTTAGAGTTCTGCAGAGCTTCAACTCTAGGAGAAATAGGATATAGCTTCCCCTTTTTCTTTTTTATAATTTTTAAAAGATTTTATTTATTCATTCATGAGAGACAGAGATCAAGAGAGAGAGAGAGATGCAGAGATACAGGCAAAGGGAGAAGTAAGCTCCATGCAGAGAGCCTGACATGGGACTCGATCCCGGGTTCCCAGGATCAGGCCTGGGCTGAAGGCAGCGCTAAACCACTGAGCCACCCGGGCTGCCCACCCCTCTTTTTCTGTTTTAATCTAACTTCTTTTCATGAACAGATCAACACACATGTAGGATCTAACTTCATTTAATTTCTTTCTAATTTTTAAAAATTTATTTATTTTATTTTTTTCTAGATCTAGCTTCTTCTCATAAGCAGACCAAAACACACCTAGGATCAAGCTTCTTTTTGTTTTTGTTGCTGTTGTCTGTTTTTGTTTTGTTTTGCTTTGCTTTGGACCACTTTTTAATATAGTCATTACTTTCAGGAGCAGGAATACAACAGGTTTTACTAACAATCACACACACCAAAAAACAATGACCCAGACAAAACAAGATAGAGGAATTCATCCCAAAAGAAAGAATAGGAAGAAGTTGTGGCCAAGGATTTAATCAATACAGATACAAGTAAGATATCAGAACTAGAATTTAAAACAATAATCATAAGGATACTGGCTTGATTTGAGAAGAGCATAAAAGACACTAGAGAATCCCTTACTGTAGAGATATAAGAACCATAACTAGTTAGGCTGAAATTAAAAATACTATAACTGAGATGTAAAACTAAACAGATGTAATAACAATGTGGATGGATGAAACAAAAGAATGAATCTGTGAAATAGAAGATAAAATTATGGAAAATAATGAAGCTATAAAAAGAGGTAAAGAAAGATATTGAATCACAAATATAGACTTGGAGAAGTCAGCAACTCCATAAAGCATAGTAACATTCATATCAAAGGAGTCCCAGAAGAGAAAGAAAAAGGAACAGAAGGTTTATTTGAGAAATTATACCTGAAAAACTCCTGAACCTTCTGGAGGACACAGATATTGAAATCCAAAAGCACACAGAACTCCTATTAAATTTATCAAAAGCCAGTCATCACCAAGACGTATCAGAGTCAAATTCACAAACAAACAAACAAAACAAAAAACAAAAAACACAGACAAGGAAAGATTCCTGAAAACAGCAAGGGGATAGAAGTCCTTACCCTATAAGGAAAGACAGATCAGGTTCACAGCAGATTTATGTACAGAAACTTACCAGGCCAGAAGAAAGTGGCATGATATATTCAATGTGCTGAGTGGCAAACATATGTAGTCAGGAATGCTTTATCCCGCATGACTGTTATTCAGAATAGAAGGTAAGATGAAGACTTCCTAGACAAATAAAAACTGAAGGAGTTCATGACCACTAAACCAACCCTGCGAGAAATATTAAAGGGGAATCTTTGAGTATAGAAAAAGACCAAAAGCAACAAAGACTAGAAAGGAACAGAGAACATCACCAGAAACATCAACTTTACTGGTAATACAATGGCACTAAATTCATATCGCTCAATAGTCATTCTGAATGTAAATGGACTAAATGCTCCAATCAAAAGACATATGGTATCATAATAGATAAAAAAAAAAAAAACAAGACTCATATATGCTGCCTAAAAGACAGTTTAGACCTAAAGACATCTGCATATTGAAAGTGAGGTAATGAAGGACCATCTATTATGCTAATGGATGCCAAAAGAAAGCTGGAGTAGCTATATTTATATCAGGCAAACTAGGTTTTAAGTCAAAGACTATAACAAGAGATGAAGAAGGGCATTATATCATAAGTAAATGGTCTATCCAACAAGAAGTTCTAACAATTGTAAATATTTATGCTCCCAAGTTGGGAGCATATATATAAATTGATTATTTATAAATTGATTATTAACTAACGTAAAGAAACACATTGATAATAATACAATTATGGTAAGGAACTTTAGCACCCTTCTCACAGCAATGGACAGATAATCTAAGCAAAAGATCAACAAGGAAACAATGGCTTTGAATGACACACTAGTATAGGTAGGGATAGATGGAACATACCTCAACATCATGAAAGATACACAGCTAATTTTATTCTCAATGGGAAAAAACTGAGAGCCTCTCCTTAAGGTCTGGAACAAGACAGGGATGTCCACAATCACCACTGCTATTTAACACAGTACTTACTGGAAATCCTAGCTTCAGCAATCAGACAACCAAAAGAAATAAAAGGCATGTACAGAAATCTATTACATTTCTATACACCAATAATGAAGCAGCAGAAAGAGAAATCAAGGAAACAAGCCCATTCAAAATTGCACCAAAAGCCATAAGATACGTAGGAGCAAACCTAACCAAAGAGGAAAAGATATGAACTCTGGAAACCATAGAACACTTATGAAAGGAATTGAAGAGTATACAAAGAAATAGGAAAAAATTCCATGTTCATGGGTTGAAAGAACAAATATTTTTTAAATGTCTATACTAAACAAAGCAGTCTACACATTTAATGCAAACCCTATCAAAATACCAACAGCATTTTTCACAGAGCTAGAACAAATAATCCTAAAATTTGTGTAGAATCACATAAGATCCTGAATAGTCAAAGCAATCCTGAAAAAGCAAAGCAGAGTGGAAGGCAACATGATTCCGACTTCAAGTTATATTAGAAAGCTGTAGTTATCAAGAGAATATGGTACTGGTACAAAAAGAGACACATAGATTAATGGAACAGAATAGAAAACCCAGGAATGGACCCACAACTATATGGTCAACTAATCCTTAACAAAGCAGGAAAGAATATCTAATGGAAAAAAGACAGTCTCTTCAAAACTGGACAGCAGTATGCAGAAAAATGAAACTGGACCACTTTCTTACACTATACACAAAAATAAATTCAAAGTGAATGAAATATAAAAATGTGAAACAGGAAACCATCAAAATCCTAGAGAAAGGGATCCCTGGGTGGTGCAGCGGTTTGGCGCCTGCCTTTGGCCCGGGGCACGATCCTGGAGACCCAGGGTCGAGTCCCACGTCAGGTTCCCTGCATGGAGCCTGCTTCTCCCTCTGCCTGTGTCTCTGCGTCTCTCTCTCTCTGTGACTATCATGAATAAATAAATAAAATCTTTAAAAAAAAAATCCTAGAGAAAAACATAGGCAGTAACCTCTTTGACCTCAGCCACAACAACCTCTTACTAGACACATCAAGAAAGGCAAGGAAAATAAAAGCAAAAATGAATTATTAGGACTTAATCAAGATAAAAAGATTCTGCACAGGGTAGGAAACAATCAATAAAACTAAAAAGAAGCCTATGGAATGGGAGAAGATATTTGCAAATGACATTTCTGATGAAGGGTTAGTGTTCACAATCTATAAAGAATTTAGCAAACTCAACACCCAAAAAACAAATAAGCTAGTTAAGAAATGGGCAGAAGAGGGATCCCTGGGTGGCGCAGCGGTTTGGCGCCTGCCTTTGGCCCAGGGCGCGATCCTGGAGACCCGGGATCGAATCCCACATCGGGCTCCCAGTACATGGAGCCTGCTTCTCCCTCTGCCTGTATCTCTGCCTCTCTCTCTCTCTCTCTCTCTCTCTCTGACTATCATAAATAAATAAAAATTTTAAAAAAATTTAAAAAAAAAGAAATGGGCAGAAGACATAAACATATATTTTTCCAAAGAAGACAACAACATGGTTAACAGATATATGAAGAGATACTCAACATCACTGATTATCAGAGAAGTACAAATCAAAACCACAATGAGATACCATGTCACACCTATCAGAATGGCTAGAATTTACAACACAGGAAACAACAGATTTCGGTGAGGAAGTAGAGAAAAGGAAACCCTCTTGCACTGTTGATTAGAATGCAAACTGGTGCAGCCACCATGGAAAACAGTATGGAGATTCCTCATAAACTTAAAAAAAGAACTTCCCTACAATTCAGCAGTTGCACTACTAGATAGTTACCAAAAGGATTCAAAAACACAGATTCAAAGGTGTACATGCACCCCAATATTTATAGCAGCATTATGAACAATAGCCAAACTATAGAGAGAGCCCAGATGTCCATCAAATGATGAACAAAGAAGTGGTAAAAATATACTATGGAATATTATTCAGCCATCAAAAAGAATGAAATCTTGCCATTTGCAACAATGTAGATGGAGCTAGAGTGCATTATGCTAAGTGAAATAAGTCAATCAGACAAAGATAAATATTATATGATTTCACTCATAGGTGGAATTTAGGAAACAGATGAATGTGTGGGAAGGGGACAAAAAGGAAGGAGAGAGAGGGAAACAAACCATAAGAGACACCTACTGATAGAGAACAAACTGAGGGTTGATGGAGGGAGGTGGATAAGGGGTGGAGGATGGATATTAAGGAGGGTAGTTGTTTTCATGAGAACTGGATGTTATATATAAGTGATGAATCACTAAATGCTACTCTTGAAACTGATATTACCCTATATGTTAACTAACTGGAATTTAAATAAAAAATTGGAAGGAAAAAATAAAACAAGAACAAATAAGAGAATGGGCATTCCAGTGAGAGAAAACTATATGAGCACAACCATGGGTACATAGAAAATCATCATATGCTTGTAGAACTATAATATGTTTTCCATGACTTTATTTTTTTAAAAGATTTTATTTATTTATTCATGTGGGAGAATGAGAGAGAGAGAGAGAGAGAGGCAGAGGGAGAAGCAGGCTCTATGCAAGGAGCCCAATGTGGGACTCGATCCCAGGTCTCCAGGATCAGGCCCTGGGCTGAAGACAGCGCTAAACCACTTAGCCACTCAGGCTGCCCTCCATGACTTTAATATAACATTAAAAGTCTTGGGTAAATTACACAAAACTTGTGGTATATGGAGATGGAGAGACAAATGCTAAGAACTTAAAGAAGATGACACACACGAGAAATATTTATCTCATAAAATCGTCAGATTTGCTAATTGATTGAATGTAGCAACTGACAGATATAGAGGAATCTGGAATGAGTTCTAAGGTACAATGGGAGCAACTGTATGGATCTTTTGATGGCATCTTTCAATTTGGTCAGCTGATGGGAGTTACATTTTAGTTATACTTCTTAAAAGCAGGAGCTATATTTCCTGATATACCTTTCAGAAGCACAGCTCCTTGAAGATAATAGATGTTCAAACATGCTCGTTGAACATGTACATCATGAAAGAAGTTGTAAACTGAACTGTCTGGTTGGGCTATGAATGTGTTTATTAGATGGTTGAATATAAGCCTGTAAATTAAAACTGTGAACATAACAGTGAAGTGATTGTTTATTTGCTGCATCTGGAGGCAATGAGGAATGACAGATATGTGTACCCTTACAAATACAATATCCAAGGAATGACTAAACATAGGACTTAATTTATGATGATAAACCTAAGAAATAATTACCAACATCCTGACCACAGAGAAATTTGTTTTCCATAAAACTCACAACATAACATTCTGGAATTTTTTATAATGAAGCATACTTGTTGATTGGGGATATGTGTTTAAACATTGTCTAACTAGAAATGAAAATAGTGCAACATTATGGATAAAAATTGCAATAATCCCTTAAAAAGTAAAAGTTGTTATATATTACCTTATTTTGTCATCATAATAGATCTAAATAGTTCAAACATTTCAGTTCCCATTTTACAGATGACTCAAAGATTAAGTGACTTACTTCAAATAATCTGCAGGGTCTGCAACATATTCCCTAAGTCATTTGAGGTAGAAGAGTGTTTGGTATAAGAACTAAAGTAATTCAAATATTTTATTGTGGGAGAGATCTATGATGGCTTCAGTTGCCTCAAAGAAGAAGCCTATTCTAAGACTATGAGAGGATAGGAATTGGGTACCAACCCAGAGATATTTCGAGCTCTGGTGGATGAGTTTGTATCAGACCATTCATCCACTAATGATATCTTAATGAGCTAAAGAGGGGGGGAAAAGCCTATTTCTAAGAATATGAAAGGAAAGGTTTGAGAAGAGAGGACTCAGAATAATTCCTGAGAATAATGGAAAATCTAAGGACAGTTTAAAAGATTGGTTAATATTGATAAAATAATAAGGTTAAAAATCACATAAATAATTAGATGTACAAGAACTTCATATTAAATAATGTGTTAGGTTTTCTAGTTTTTTGAAATGGAAGTAAAGTTTGTTACCATTAGAGTTAAAGCTGTCTCATGGTAAGGTCCAAGAACTATGATGCTAGTATACTTTTTGGTCTTAAAATCCTAAAAGTTTTAGAATTAGAATTTATCAATAGGGAGAAGTTGCATGGTGCATTACCAAAGGTAATTCCAAGGCTAGTAACATGTCAATTTCAAATCTCAGAGGTTTTACACATAATATAGTTTATTTGAAGTGCAAGCAGCTGCAAGGGGCTCTGCTCCACACAGATGGGGGCTGTGCCATTTTCACAGTAAGTTGCAGTGTTACTATGGAAATCAACATCCAGATGGAAGATGGAGAAAGAGAAAGAGTGAAGCTCTTTGGGGATAAACTGGAAATGGTGACATCACATCTTTGGAACTCCATTGGCCAAATTCAGTCACATGGTCATATGTAGCAGTAAGGGAGGCTGGAACTGTCTAGCTATATGACCCAGAGAAAGGAAAATGGGTGTGATGAAGAACTACCTATGCTACACAGCTTTAACATGGGTTTGTTAGATACAAAGTCATTAGATATCAAAGATAAGTAAGACTAGAAGAGCAACATGTAGCTGAGCAACATGAAACACAATAGAAACAGAAGTGAGGGCAGCCTGGGTGGCTCAGCAGTTTAGCCCAGACTTTGGCCCAGGGCATGATCATAGAGACCTGAGATCGAGTCCCACGTCGGGCTCCCTGTGTGGAGCCTGCTTCTCCCTCTGCCTGTCTCTCTCTCTCTCTCTTCTCTCTCTCTCCCTGTCTCTCACGAATAAATAAATAAAATCTTAAAAAAAAAAAAAAAGGAAACAGAAGTGAGAAAAGCAATAGTTCTAAAGCCACCCTTGGTGAACTAGCAGTTTTCCCACTAATATGTAAAATACTTGGAGTACATGAAAACTATCCCTGAAATAGGTGGAAGGTAACAAGATCATTGCATGGATAGTTGACTGCAGGTACTATGGATGGTAAAAGGATTGAAGAAGAAGGGTAAGTTTGTGGTGAACAAAGGTCTTTAGATATTTCAGTAAAAGGAGTGAGAGAGGGTACAGTAGAGTTTGCCATTTATTCAACAAATATTTAGAATTATTTATGCTCCAGGCTTTGTACAAGTTTTCTGGGGATGTGAGAAATAGCAGAATAGTAGAATTGTGGAGAAAATTATTCTGAACAGTAGGTGGAACAATGCAAAAGGGGAGAATATAAAGTTGGACATACATATATATATATAATTTCTATATATGATCTATCATCTATCTATCATCTATCTATCTGTCTATCTATCTATCATCATCTATCTATCTATCATCTATCTATCATCATCATCGTCTATCTATCTATCTGATCTATTAAAGGGATTTGAGAATAGCTGAGGCAACAAGAACTAGAGTAGACGTCCAACATCCCAGAAAGTAAAAGGCAGTACACAGAGGGGAGCTTGACATTCCCCTCCAGATACTTGGCAGTTCTTCAGTTTCAGCTAAGACATTAATTAAGAAGCTGCGCAGAGTTCTCAGTAGTTTTACAAGTACTATGAAGGTAAAAATTGGAATTAAATGTCTCTCAAGAAGGAGAGGAGTCTAATAAACTCCCCAGGATTAGCTGGGATCTGTGAAAGAATGTACTGTTAGTAAAGCTAAACAAAAAAATACTCTAGCCTTTACAGAGATTGAAAACTAGCTTGGGATCAACTTAGTCCCAGACTGTACTAAGGTGATCTACCTTGATACTTACTGCCTGCAGAAGATAAGGTACAGTTTGGTATATTTTGATATATTTACCCAGTGAAATACAACACAGCAATGAAAGTGTACTATCCGCTACATGCAGAATCATGAACAAATATCACACACATATTTTGAAAAAAGTCAGGCTCTGTGATCCTCCTGAAATGAATTCCTAAACAGGCAAAACTCAGCTCTGCTTTTAGATATCATATAATGATTTCCTGTGAGAAGGAGGAAATTTGGTGACTGCAAAGATATATGACTGAATCTTCCAGGAAATGTTAGTGTTACATTTCTTAATAGAAATGGTATCATATAGGATATATATCTTGTGAAGATTCATTGAGCTGCACCACTATAAATTTTGTGTACTTTTCTGAATATGCACATACATATTATATCCCTGTAAAACTTAAAGTTTGTATTTTAAAAATACATAAAAATATCAACAATTTACAACAGTTGGTTTGTTGGGAGCTATCTTAAAAAAATTTTAAACTGTTATTGCTACAGTCTTATTTATGCAATAAAGACTGCATTTTAAAAATAGGCTGTTATGAAATCTGCATTCTTTAAAAAGAAAACATTTCTAGGAGCCACTACACAGTTTAGGTTGTTATTACAAAGGCTTTCACTACAACAAATTATTATAAGCATATGTCATCTCAAATTTGTATACTTCATCTAGACTTATTCCTGGAAGGAACATAATGATTTAATCTGTTTTAAGATTAACATCTCTGATAAAACAAATAATAATTTCAAGAAAGAATTATATTAAATTCTGCCAACATTTTCCATCCATTGAAATTCCTATAAATCATTCTGCAGTTGCAGCAGAAGGAAGTTAAATGTGTATTTCATTTTCCTTGGGAAAGTATTTTGACTAATAAAAAGACCCTGAAGCCAGGTAATAAAAGACAAGAGAAGAGTAAGAAAAGAAAAGACTAGAAATTCTAATAGGACCTAATAATATTTGAGACTGGAAATTTTATAGACTCTACTATTTCCATAGATTTTTTGGCTTAATTACAATAATTAATTTATAACACATTATCGGTCTACACATAGCCCAATTAAAATAAATTAAGATCAAAATTTAGTTTAATTATCCATTTTGAATAATTGGTTAATACTCAAAAAAAATAACTACCTAAAACAAAACTGCAGCCTGTAACAATAAAGTACATCTCACCAGTATCTGTCTAACTGACACATCTGTCTTGCTGCTCAAGCTAAATTAAGCATTGCCTTGAATTCTGCATTCATCATTTCTTTCCTTCTCTTTTTTTGCAATAATCTTACTGTATTTTCATATGGTTCTACTTGCCTATCGCTGTATAACAAACTACTCTAAAACCTTAGTGGTTTAAAACAACAACAACAACTATTATTATTATTATTATTATTATTATTCATTTCTCACTACTCTGTAGGCCAGGAATTTAGGCAGGGTACAGTTTGTCTCTATGCCATGATGTCTCTGGGGTTTCTGCTGAACTAACGCAAATGGTTAGGGGCTGGTACACAAGCAGTCCAGTAACATCTATCTGTCTGCCTCTCTTCCTCTCTCTGTCTCTTTCTCTGTCTCTCTGGTTAGTTTTGCCTTCACAGCATGAAACACTTAGAGTACACAGACTTCGATCTTGGTAGCTTAGAACTCTGGGGAGCCAAACCCAAAGCTGTGAGTTCTTTTAAAGGCTAGGCCAACAAATGGCTTAACATCACTGCACTAGCTAGGCCATTCAAATATAAGAGAAAGGGAAACAGGCTTACCTCTTGATCAGAAGAGTGTAAAAATTTTAGTATCACCCTTACTCAACTGCACCTTTCCACACACATTTTAGAATAATTTCAAAATTTTTAAAAATTCTGGGAATTTTATTGAAACTTTATGTAATCAATTTTTGGAGAACTGATATATTTAAAATACTAAGTTTCCCTGCCTAAGTTCTGATCTACCTCTTCATTTGTTTAGTAATTATTTTATTGTATCTAAAAAAATGTATTTTTTTTCTGTAAACATTTCCCACATCTTTCAGATTTATTGCTTGTTGCTTGGGACTATTGTAAGGTACTCTATTTTAAGTACTTTTGTTACTTTTTAATATTTTTAATATTTAATATTTCTTGCTTTGTTTTTTATGTGTTTATGTTTTCTATATGTTTATGTGTTGTTTCAACAACATCAGACATATTTTAAAAATCTGTTTGGCTTTTTTTATGGAATGTAATGAAATTTACTTTTTCATTTCCTCTGTATTTCTTACTTTTTCACCTTTTTCCTCTCTCTCCTCTCTCCTCACTTTCTGGAACTCCAATGTTACTTTTTTGCTTCACTCCCACAGGGGTGTGAGGTTCTGTGTGTCTAGTTTCACAGTATTATCTTGCCTGAATAATTTCTATGGCCTATCTTCAAATGTAAGGCTGTTTTCCTCATTCTGTTCTTCAATTCATCTTTTGAGATTTTTTTTTTATTTCAGTTACTGTATTTTTCAGTTATAAAATTGCTCTTTGATTCTTCTTTGTGACTTCTGTTTCTGTACTGGGACTTGCTTTTATTACTGAGAATGTGTTTTTTTCTTTTGTTTCAAGCTTGTTAATAATTGCTTCCTTGTGCGTCTTTATAAGGACTGTTTTAAGAGCTTAATCAGATAATTCTATAATATCTGTCATCTCAATGTTGCCATCAATATTGTGGTTTGTTTTTTATTTGTTTGTTTTTTTGTTTTGGGGTTATGTTATGTTTTGTTTTGTTTATTTGGCTGGAGGCATCCATAGTTCTAGGTATGAGAGGTGATTTTTTTTTTATTAAAACTTGGGCTTTGGAGATATGATATTTTGAAACCAGATATTGCTTAGGTTTTCTGTTTTAGGTGGCTTCTTCTGACACAACCCTGACAGGAAAAGGGGGATACTGCCTCATTACCTCCTAGTGCAGATAGAAATCCACATTCTCTACTTGGTTTTCATTGACAGTGAAGGTGATGTGTGTTTCTCGTTACTGCTGGGTGGGAAGGAGGGTTCGAGCTCTCTACTAGGTCTCCACTGACACTTCCTTCTTTGGAGGGGTAGGAGCACCTTGTTACTGAATGGTCTCAATTGACACCTTGTTGGGGAAGGTGGTCTTGTTACACCTGGGAGGTGGCAAAAGACTTGACCCTCCACTAGGGGTCTTCTGTCAAACACCCTGCAGCGAGTGGGTAGGGAGCACCTCATTATTGCAGGTAGGAGTAGAATCTAGGCTCTCTACCTCCTTTCCACTGAGACCAAGGAGAGGGAGCTATCATACTCATTACTATTCAGTGAGAATGAAAAGCTCAGGCTTCCACTAAACTCTGACATCACCCCAGTATTAGGTTCAGGTAGTTGGAGGCAGCCTAGCAAGTGTGTAGACTCACCAGGTCAGTCTGTATGCGTGTATTAGGAGTGTAGCTATACATTATATTTCTGTAGTGTTTCACTGGAGCAGAATATTTATGGTTTAGAATTTTCTGTATTGCTAGACTGTCTTGTTCCTAGTCCTCTGGCTAAAGTAAAGAGATTTTTTTGGGGGTAGCTTTTCTTATCAGTAACCACTGACATGTTCAGATTAATGAACAGATCCAACAATCTGGGCAAAATAAAAAACCTAGGGAACTCACCACTATAACTTTTCTTGTATCCTGAGGTCCTAGAAGTTCTGTATTCTTTCCACCTTTCAGAGTTTTATTATGTTTCTTATATATATATTCCATATGGAGGTTTTAGTTGTACTTCATGAGGGAAATATGGAAAAGTACATCTATTCCATTTTCCTGATTAAATTGCTTTTAAAGGATTTTACCCCTATTTTACTAAGATATTGAATTTTTTGAAATAATGTTTTCATACTACTTCACTGTTGCCCTTTTAATAGCTAAAGGATCTGTTGTGATGTCATTTCTCTCATTCCTTATACTGACAATTTCTACTTTCTCTTAATACTTGATGCTTTTTGATAAACTTTTGTCAATATAATTTTTCATTTCAAATAATCAAATTATGATTTTGTTAATTCCTTAATTGGTCTTCTGTGTCACTTCATTTTTCCTTATTTTCACAAATTTAAATTTAATTTATCTTTTATTTAAGTCATTAATTTTTCATTATTCAAATAAATCATGGATTTTAAACATCTAACATAAGCACTGGGATACTATGCATTTCCTATTCCTGTCCAACAAATTCTTATTTTCTATATTTATTTATCTTTTGGTTAAAAATATCTTCAAATTTCAGGGGTTTTTTCATTAAACCATGAGATTTTGAATTTTGCTACTTAATTTTTCAGATATTTGGAGTTTTCCAAGATATCACTTTTTAAAAAAGATGTTATTTATTTGACAGAGAGTATGAGTGGGAGAGGTGGGGAAGAGGGAGAGGGAGAAGTAGACTCCCTGCTAAGCAGAGAACCTGTCTTGCTGCTGCATCCCAAGACCTCAAGGTTTTGACCTCAGCTGAAAGCAGATGCTTGAGCCATTCAGGTGCCCCAAGATACCATGTTTTAATACAATTCTAATATATTTCTGTTGTTTGCTGGGAAATACTTTGTAATATTTCAACTTTTTGAAATATATGAAACACATTGATCAGCACATTATCTATGTTAGTGAAAAATCCAAGTATGTCAAAAATTATATATTTTCTGTGGTTATTAGCATAGTATTCTTTATTAATTAGGCCATACTAGCTGCTTTATTGATAGTGTTATTTAAATCTTCTGTAAACATGCTGCTAACATTTTTCCTGGTTATTCTATCAATGATTATGGATTTACCTATGTCTCCCTTAATGTTTATCAGTTTCTGTTTCATGTATTTTTAAGTTTTATTACTAGGTGCATAACATTTAAGATGATTATGTCTTCATGATAAATACCCCTCTTTATTTCCAGCTGGAAAAAGCCTACTTTTCTCTGAAATTTATACAGCTATACTAACTTTTTAATAGAATGTTTATGTGGCATGTTTTTTATATTCAATTTTATCTTTATAGTAACATTTAACATATGTTTCTAATGATATAAACTGGACTTTTCAGAATCTTTCTGGAAAATTTTCTCCATTTGATATTTGCAATTTATGAATTTGTTTTTCAATCCATTCCTCAACACTATTCATTGTATTTTATTCTGTATTTCAACTATCATATTTTTACCCTTAAATATTTTCTTTGTTCCTATTTTTAAACATTTACTCTTCCTGGTTTCATATTAGAATTATCTTCCCTTATACTTATTAGTATATTTATACCTGTAATATTATGTTTGGCTCCTCTCTTCTAATATTTCCACATAGGTTGGAATCTGTAATCCAATATGTTGGTTTTGTTTGGAAATGTTTGTGTTCCCTAATGTGTTGTTTTTTATCTCATTTGTACATGACACAATTGCTTATTCTATTAAACAATGCACATGGAGATGGGCAGTCCTATGTTGTCAGCTGGAAAAGGTTAGGGGGTGGGGAGCTGATGAATCTTCTGCCAAGTGGAAAATGGAAGATACCAGAAAATGAGTCAATTGCTCCCCACCCACAGACAGCTCTTAGGTCAGATCATCACCTTTTGTCCCCAGAGAAGCTGTGTTAGAGAGATAAATTCCTTAGATGCTACTTCCCTTGTGGGTTTTGATGGGAGAGCATGAGAAAGCCACAGCCAGAGATTAGTCTCATTTCCCCTGGCTTGATACACTGTACAGGGTTTCTACCTCTTCCTGACTTTATTCCTTTTTTTCATAGTTTATTTTTTATTTACATTTTTAAAATTAAATTCAATTTGCCAACATATAGTATAACCCCCAGTGCTCATCCCATCAAGTGCCCTATTCAGTGCCTGTCACCCAGTTACCCCATCCCCCCCTACCCACTTCCTGACTTTATTCCTGATTTCACCTGGACTAGCCCCAGTTCCTGCAGGTATGCTGTCAACACTGTGTATTCTTGGCAATGCTGGCAAGCAGCCAGCGAGGCAAAATTGCAGATTCTATTCCTCTTTCACTGTCTCTCAGACTAAACCAAACTGCTTACTATCTGTTACACACTACAGCCCCACACAGAAATGTGGAAGCAAACTCCCCCCATTCACACATTCTCCAGGGGATCTTGCCAGTTTTCCGAAATTCTTCTGGGACAAAGGAAAAGGATAGCTGAGCCACATCAACAATTTGCTTGACATCACTGTGTTTTGTTTTAATGCAAACAATATATACATGTATTCTTTTCTCATTACATTTACTTGGAGTTAGATCATTCAATTGATTGGGTCCTTCAAAACCTCTTTTTAGTATAGAACCTATTTGTATCAATCTAGCTTCATTTCTTCCTCTTTGCTTTTCCATTTCCTGTTTTAAGAAAGCAGAAGTGTAAACCAAACAGCTCATGTGCTTTTAGTTGTGAGACACTATTGCATGAAGTTGCTGATGGAGGGGTTATCTGAAGTCATCTGAGTCAGTGAGTGGGAAATTCACCCTCTGAACTTAGAGGCCTCAAATGTAAGTTCTATCATGTTATTTCCAGTTGCGACAAAATAAAAAGGTGCCTGTATCAGTTCAAAAGGCTATGTCTGGAAAATAAGCATATATAAAATGCTTGACATCATATATCATTAGGAATTGCAAATGAAAACAATGAGATACCACTACAAACCTATTAGAATGCTGACCAGAATGCTGACAACAACAAATATTGGCAAGGATGTGGAAAAATAGGAACTCACATTCATTGCTGGTGGGAAAGTAAAATGGTACAGCCACTTTGGAAGGGAGTTTGGCATAACATACTCTTAATGAATGCTCCAGCAGTTGTACTCCTTGATATTTACCCCAAAGAGTGAAAACTCATGTTCACACAAAAGTGGGTGTATATGGTAGTTTTATTCATAATCGCCAAAACCTCAAAGAAACTAAGATGTCCTTTAGGGAGTGGATGGACAAACTGTGGTACACTCAGAAAAAGGAATTCTATTTAGTGCTAAAAAAAGAGAACTATCAAACATGAAAAGACATGGAAGAAACTTAAATGCATATATTATCCAGTGAAAAAAGGCTGTATGAGAAAGGTTATATACTATAAGATTCAAACTACATGACATTATAGAAAGGGGAAAACATTGGAGACAGTAAAAGGATAATGCCAGGGGTTGAGGAGGAAGAGACTGAATCTGTGATGCAACCAAAATTTTTAGGGCAGTGAGATAGACTGTATGGTACTATAATGGTAGATGCATGCCATTATACATTTGTCCAACCTAGAGAATGGATAACACTAAGAGTGAACCCTAGGGTAAACTATGGACTTTGAGTGATAGAGTGATGTGAAAATGTAGGTACATGGAACATACAAATGCACCGCTTTGATAGGGATTGTTGATAGTGGGGAGACTAATGCATGTAAGGGGCAGAGCATATATGGGAAATCTCTGTACCTTCTGTACTCAATTTCTCTGTGAACCTAAAACTGCTATAGATAATATAAACTATTAAAAAAATGTTATGTCGGGATCCCTGGGTGGCGAAGCGGTTTGGCGCCTGCCTTTGGCCCAGGGCGCGATCCTGGAAACCCGGGATCGAATCCCACATCAGGCTCCCGGTGCATGGAGCCTGCTTCTCCCTCTGCCTGTGTCTCTGCCTCTCTCTCTCTCTCTCTCTGTGACTATCATAAATAAATAGAAATTTTAAAAAAAATGTTATGTCTTTTCTGTTTGAACATGGGCATGAAGCACAAAAGAACAAGTTCATGACAAGTGTGCATTGCAGTTGAGTGATGATTCCCAAATATTTGGCTTCCCCTCTAATTGCATGTGTCTTCTTGTGTATGCTTTATATACAACTTTTTTTTTGTTGTTTATCAACCATTAAGAGAGAAAAAAGACTCAAATTTCTTGTTCTTGATTATTTACAAGCTGATTTTTCAATATTTTCTGTAGCTTTAGTTTCTAATACTTTGTTTTCCTTCTATTCCAGTTAAAGCACTGAGGTTTTATCAAGAGCACCAACAAAATATTGTATGTTTAGAATTTAATTACAATACTGTGGATAAGAAGTTGAGATTACTGGAAAACACGTATTTTTAAATGCTATTAATCCAGTTATTTTCTTATTCCTGGCACTAATTTGCATGAATAATCAAAATCAATAATGGAAATAAAGCATAGGTAGCAAAGAGTGGCTGAAATATTCCCATTAAACCTTGGTTTCTAATCAGGAGTATTTTTTAAAGTAAAATAGATTATTTCATTGCTCACTTTTGGTCATTATTATATGGTGTTGGGAAACCTGGACAGATACATTCATGCAAAAAAAGAAACTGGGCCACTTTGTTACACCATATACATGTGTACATGCACACATTCACACTCAAAATGTATTAAAGACTTAAACGTAAGACCTGAAACCATAAAATTCACAGAAAAAAAACATAGGTAGTAAGCTCTCTGCCATCAGCAACATTTTTTTTGGACATGTCTCCTCCTGTGTGGTCAAGAGTAGCAAAAATAAACAAATAGGACTATATTAAGCTTAAAAAATTTGCACAAAGAAAGCATCAACAAAATGAGAAGGCAACCTATTGAGTAGAAGATACTTGCCAATGATATGATGATAGGAGTTAATATTACAAAATACATATAAAGAATTCATACAACTCAACAAAAAACAAACAACACCATTAAAACATGGACAGAGGACCTGAATAGACATTTCTTCAAAGAAGACATACAAATGACCAACAGACACATGAAAAGATAGTAAACATCACAGATCTTCAGGAAAATTCAAATCAAAATGACAATGAGACAAAACCTCACAGCTGTCAGAACAGCTATTATCAGAAAGAAATAAAAAGTGTTTATGAGGATGTGGAGAAGAGTGAACTGTTGGTAGGAATGCAAAGTGATGTAGCCTCTGTGAAAAACAGTATGGAGCTTCCTCAAAAAGCTAAAAATAGAACTACACTACGATCCAGCAATTCCACTTTGGGACATTTATCCAATGAAATAAAAACATGAATTAGAAAAGATATGTGTATCCCTGTATGTTCATTACAGCCAAGCTATGGAAGCAACCTAAATGTTTGCCTATAGATGGATAAAGAAGATATGGTATTACATAAATGTCACTCAACCATTAACAAAAATTCAATCTTACTATTTGTATCAACATGGCTGACCCGAAGGGCATATGCTAAGAGAAATAAGTTAGACAAAGACAAACACTGTATGATTTCACTTACATTTGGAATCTAAAAAACACAGCAAATTTGCAAATAAAACACAGATTCATAGATACAGAGAACTGGCAGTTGCCACAGGGGAGAGGAGGTTGGGGGATGAGTGAAATAGGTAAAGGGGATAAAATAAGTAGGACAGCATCGGGAATATAGTCAATGATAATCACTTTGTGTTGTGACAGGTGGTAACTAGACCTTATCAAGTTGATCATATCATAATGTATAAAAATTTTGAATCACAGTGTTGTACTCCTGAAACTAATATTGCATGTCAATTATAACTCAATAAAAACCATTACACATGAAAAACACTCTTGTTATTGATTTTTAGGAAATGAAAAACGTTATATATAACTTTGTTGTTCCTCATTTTACTCCAAGCAGAGTTGTTTATAAATAAAATCATTGTAGGGATAAGACACCAAATATTGTGATACTCTGTATATACTATAGTGAACAGAATGATCAATTCAGTGAGCCTAGGAATGATTCAGAATTCTCAAATAATCAATTGAGATAGAAACATTTGTCACTAATGGCTGTGCAGTGATATAAAATGTAAGCAATTTCACTTAGTGTAAAAGCATTGTTGCTTTCAGACTTAAATTCCCTCGGTAGAAAATTTAAATATGTTATGATGTACATTTACAAAAATTCCCGTAAGTACTGTTAAAATAGATGAAAATGCTTATTTTATTTGTTTAGTGTCGATACGAGATCATAGCCTGAGAAGGAGCTATTACTTTATTTCTCAATTCGTGATGTGCAGCTCAGTTAAAAATAATTACTCCATTACTTTGACAAGTGATAAAAGTTACTGACAAAAAGTGTGGGCAGATGCCTTCAACTTGAATCTAGGCATTGTTCCCTACTGGGGTTCATTTCTTACTGAGTATCCAGAGCATGGATTAGGGCAAGGAGCCAAAAATCTGTATATGTGAAATACCTAGGGCCTACTGGCATGAGAGCCCAGGAGAAAGACAGAGACCTATTCCCAGATTTAATCTGAAATTAATACCATCATGAAAACTTCAATCAGATCTCAGAGACAGAAGAGCGGTACTCTGGTTTTGCTTTGTTTATGTGGTTTTATTATCCTTCTTGATAGAATGTGTGTTCTTTATTTAATGGACACTACAAATCTAGAATCAATCCTGTTTACTTCTCATTTGTTTACTTTTTTGTTTGTAGATAGTTTAGAATAAAACTTGGAGCTCATATTCATCATACTATTATATTTCACTGGTGTCATCTGATCCATGGCTTTACAATTTCTACAACGTTCTTTGCTTTCATGTTTTCTGTTTTCTTAACTGTTTCTTTTGCTTCTGTTACACTTTTCTAAATCTCCTCAATTTGTGTATGCACAAATGTGTGTGCATGATTAGTGCAGGGTGGTACCTTTAAACATATAAAGGAGCTCATTAAAAATAAATAAACTGTTTTAACTTCAGTCTAGCCTCAATAAACCTGATGAATCATGACTTCATACATGCATTGTTGAACCTCATTCTCTCCCTAAAATGCTCTTTCCTCCCTTTCCGTTAATAGTCTTGATAAACTACCTATATTTTAAGATTTAAATGGCACCTCCCTGAGAAACATTCTTTTTAAGATTTTATTTATTTGTTCATGAAAGACACACAGAGAGAGGCAGAGACATAGGCATAGGGAGGAGCAGGCTCCGACAGGGGAGCTGGATGTGAGAATCGATCCCAGGACTCCAGGATCACAGCATCACGACCTGAGCCAAAGGCAGACGTTCCACCATCTAGTCACCCAAGTGCCCTTCCTGGGAAACTTCTCATGCCCTCCTTAGATAAGCATTTCCTCTAAGTTCCCTTGTGCTGGTATTTTAGCAAATACCTCTATTTTACCTCTATTTTAGCAATTACTTGATTTCTGTATTTATGTTGGTTTTAAAAGGAGGCTGTGAGTCCTTGGGCAGCAGGGGAAGAGTTTAATCCTTCCATTCCCAGTGGCAACATAATAAATGAGGGTTTTGTAAATGTTGGAATTAAAGAACAAAAGAAAACAACCAGTACAACACATAAATCCAGAATCTTGATGGAAGACCTTTGTTAAACAAAGACTTTTTGAGGATCTCCATTTTCTAGGCTCTCTGGTGATCACTAGTCACAAGAATGGGGACAAAAATCAAGTGATTTTCAGAAAGAGTGAGCAGTCAGGGGGCCTAAGATTTGACTGCAACATGAATTTTCACTGGAAACACTGTATAAAAAATAAAGTAATATAAGAAATGTGTATTAAAATAAAGCAAACAGTAAAATAAAAACAAACAAAATAAATTGTGGTTGGAAATAAAATGGAATGCCCATACTTGCAATATAATATCAAATATGCCTTTTTGTGCAAAATAGTTTTGCTGCAAGCAATGTGGTTGTGTAGAAGGAACTAAAAACTTTGATTCAGAATAATTGGATTTGAGTCCCTATTCCAGCACTTACTTGCTGTGTGAAGTAGGGAAAAACCACCTATTTTCATTTTTATTTTGGTTTCTCATCTGTTAAATAAGGACAATGATTCTTCACACGGATTTGTTGTAAGGATTAAGTGGAAGTGAAATCATACATACACACATCCATGTATGTTTCTATAAATCATACTGCATGCTACAAATGTAAAGTTTTATTATTATCCTATGATATTCTCATTTTAAAAATCATCAAATTGACAATCAGCTGAAATTTCACTGTTTCTAAAGTTTCATGGATTTAGTACATATTCATTTCCTCAAATCATCAATTCAGGATTATTGCACAGGACCGCCTCAGGTCTAAGCCAGTGTTTGATTTTACCCAGAAGTTCTGCTTGATATTTAGACTTAATGTCCCAGGAGAAATCTGAATAGAAATGTGGAGACAAATTCTGAAAGGACTTGTAGAGGGTGAGGGAAGGCCACCCCAAAAGAGGCCACTAGAGCACGAAATTTATTCTGTGTTGAAGGCAATTAACAGCCCTAGGAAGCTCAGGAGAAACTTGTGCTTCTCCCTGAACTACACAGAAAGGTTTAAATTGGAGGGCTTTCCTAGAATAAGGCTTATTAGCAGAGGTAAATTTTATCAGAGTGATCCATCTGTATGGGAGGGCAAACATCTAGTTACCAAATACCTATTTTTCTTAATGTCCTGTAAAGGGCATTCCTTTTCTCTGAAGTCCCAGATATCTCTCTCCTTGTTTCAGAATGACATTTACATCTCATTTTGCCTGTCTTTGCAATTTCCTTGTGTGTTGGATCCTCCTTACATACTCTATTAAATTTGATTTTCTCCTGTGAATCTGTCTCCTGTCAATTTGGTTCTTAGTCCTTGAAAGAGACAGGAATTCTTGCTTCCTGACACATTTCAGAGGAAGAATGAAACACCGAGAAAGACATAGTCATCATGAAATATGTACAAATAATGAGTAATTTTGCCCAGATTCCCACTCAAAGCTGGTGAAACAGTAGCCCACACAGAAAGGCCTCACTTCTGACAAATCCAAGGATAGAATCATCCTTTTAGACAATGGACTTCACTTCTTTTTCATTTTATATATTTTTTTAGATTTATTTTTATTTATTCATGAGAAACAGGAGAGAGAGGCAGAGACACAGGCAAAGGGAGAAGCAGGCTCCATGCAGGGAGTGACGTGGGACTCAATCCTTGGTCTCCAGGATGACGCCCTGGGCTGAAGGCAGTGCTAAATTGCTGAGCCACCCGGGCTGCCCCATTTTATATTTCATACTGCCTTTACATGTTTCTAAAACCCTATTTGGAAATTGGTAAGTCATTAATTGTTAATTCCATTTCATGGATGAGGAACTTTCAAGATGCCCAAAGAATTGAAATTATTTGTTAAGTCTGAAGAGCCTTTTATTGACAGAGCTAGGGGTTTGTCTTTGCTTTTTACTTCCCTTGATTTCCTTTCTCTTGACTTGCCCTGTTTTCCCATCAGATTCTTTAGCTATCCATTGGATCTGCTCAGCTCTGCCACTAGCAAGTAGAACTAAAGGAGTCTATGCCTAGAATTGACTTCTGTAGACTCCATTCCAATTATAGTTACAACATGTCCCAAAAGACACACAAATCTCTGTGAGCTACTTCACAGCAGTTAAAGAGTTTAGAAAGCCAAATTGGTGACACACATTGACTTATAAGGGAAAAATGCTATGTGCTGAATTAGAACAGCTTGCCTGTGAATCAAGTCTTTGCTATGAGAAATACAATAATTTTTACAATTCAGAAGCTATGACTATTTTTCCTCAAAAGTTACTAGGACATCAGGAAGAGACTATTATCTACAGCCATAGTGTCACCACCATGTTTTTCACTGAGATATATTCTTGAACTCTCTTGTTATTCGGGGTTGTACACCATGGATTTCAACACTGAGCTGAGGCAGAGGGTTGATAAGGCTAAGAAAGCAACCTCAGATATGGTTCTTTGCTAAGACAAAGATAGAAATAACCCTGATTTAAAACAAGGTTCTAAAATGCTAGGAATAAAGTAAGTAAAATTGTAACTTAAAATTATGTTCACCATGAAAGAAATACAGTAAAATAAAGTGTCAAAAGCATTATTTGTCTGGAAAATGAGGAAGGATAAAAGCAATCTTAATGTGAATGAGTATGTGGAACTCCAGAAATTATCCCCAGCTGCTTCAAACAGAAAATAAATATAATGAAATGATAATAGACTATCCAACCATGAAAAGAATGAAATTCTGGCCCATTCTACAACATGGATGAACCCTGAAAACAGTGTGCTACATGCAATAAGCCAATTATATAAATTAAAAAATACTATGTGACCTCACTTATATTAAGTTCCAAGAATAGGCAAATTTATATGGACAGAATGTAGAGTAGAGGTTATTAGGGGTGGGGAAAAGAGTAATGGGAAGATATTTAATGGATACAAAGTTTCTGGTTCGGGTGATAAACAAGTCTGAAAATGGATAGTAGTGATGATTGTATGGCATTGTGAATGTACTAAATGCCACTGAATTTTAAGCTTGAAAAAAATCAGAGAGGAAGACAAACCATAAGAGACCCTTAATGCTAGAAAATAAACTGAGGGTTTCTAGAGGGAAGGTGGGTGGGGGGGTAGGGGTAGCTGGGTGATGGGTATGGGGGGCATGTGATGTGATGAGCACTGAGTGTTATACGCAACTGATGAATTATTGAAAACTGCATCTGAGACTAATGATGCACTATAGGTTAGCTAATTGAATTTAAATTTAAAAAAAGAAAATGGTTAAGATGGTAGTTTTTTTGTTACGTATATTTAAAAAAAAAAACACAAATAACTAGATTTTAAAAATAGGTAAAGGACCTAAATAGACATATTTTCCAAGGAAGGCATGCATACAAATGCCTATATCTGTTGGTCTATGAAAAAGCATTCAACTTCACTAATCATAGGGAAACACATCAAAACCACAAAGAAATACCACTTCACAACTGCTAAGATGATTATTACCCAAAAGTCCAGAGATAAGAGTCTGAGAGGGTGTTGAAAAAGAGAACCCTTGTATATTGTTGGTTGGAATTTAAAGTGATACAGACACTATGAAAAACATTATGGAAACTCTTCAAAAAATTAAAAATTGAATTACCGGGATCCCTGGGTGGCGCAGTGGTTTGGCACTTGCCTTTGGCCCAGGGTGCGATCCTGGAGACCCGGGATCGAATCCCACATCAGGCTCCCGGTGCATGGAGCCTGCTTCTCCCTCTGCCTATGTCTCTGCCTCTCTCTCTCTCTCTCTCTGTGACTATCATAAATAAATAAAAATTAAAAAAAAATTGAATTACCATATGGCCCAGCAAATATCCACTTCTGGATATTTGTCCAAAATAATTGAAATCAGAATCTGGAAGAATTATCTGTAATCCCATGTACATTGTAGCACTATTCACAGTACCAAAACTGTAGAAACAATATCAAACATCCAACAGTGGATGATGGATTTTTTAATAAGATTTATTTATTTATTTTAGAGAAAAAAAAGAGAGAGAGAGGAGAGAGAGAGAGTATGCGCTCAGGGGGAAGGGTGGGGGGAGAGAATCTTCAAGCAGACTCCCTGCTAAGTGTGGAGCCTCACGTGGAACTGATTTTAAGACCTTGAGATAGTGACCAGAGCTGAAATCAAGAGTCAGATACTTAACCAACAGAGCCGCCCAGGCACCTCTGGATGATGGAGTTTTAAAAATGTGATATATACATATAAAGAAATACTATTCAATCTTAAAGAAGGAAGAAAATTCTGTGATATGTAACAACATGGGTGAACTTGGAGGACATTATGCTAAATGAAATAAGCCAGTCGCAGCAGGACAAATATTGCATGAATCCATTTACATGAAGCATCTAAAGTAGTCAAACTCATAGAAGCAAAGCATAGAATTGTGATTTCCAGGGACTAGGAGAGAGAATTGGGGAGTTCCTAACCAGTGGACATAAAATTACAATTATGCAAGATAAATAAACTCTAGGGATCTGCTGTATAACATTGTGCTTATAGATGACAATGTCACATTGTATACTTAAAAATCTGTTAGGAGGGTACATTTCATGTCAAGTGTTCTCACCACAATGATTTTTAAAAGTTTATTAAAAAAAAGAGTTTGGATTTCAACACTAGGCATGAGAGACAAAAGAATCAAATTTTAACAAGAAGATGCCTTCACAATAAATTACATACCATAATTTTCTTCTGCTTAGGGATTTAGCTTCTATAACAATCTTACTTACTTAGCATGATAATAATAGTAATATTATACTAGGTATGAGCAGCTTAGCAGACCGCCTGGGGCTAGTTGCTAAGCAATGTCTAAAGTTGTCATTGGCAAGGGAAGGTTTTTTTCTGGAAGCTGCAGAAAAGATTAGGCAAATTCAAGAGCAGATATGCCAAGATGGTTTCAGATTTTGTTTATGGAGGCCTTCCCATAATGAGTCAGGAAGGCCTGATGAGATAGATCTCAGTATCACCACAAGGTGTGCCATTCCTTGTGTGGCCCAGGTAGACAGTGTTAGCTAAGAAGAAAAGAGAAACTGGGCAGAGGAGAATACGCAAAATTTATTCAGGGCCCCAGCTACTTACAAATTACACTCAGATACAGAAGTTGCTTTTCTAATTGAATTTTAAAAGTAAAATTCTGGAAACAAAAGGCAAAAATAGTTTATTAGCAGGCTTTTATAAAACTGAAGTGAGATAAGAGAAGATAATGTTATTAAGGAAATGTGAGAATCTATTATAAAATGCCTCAGAATTAGTAAAAAGGGACATTTATAGTATAAAAGGGAAAATTAGAAATTTAAAAGGTAAACTTAAGGAATTCTTCAAAGAGACCAAGGGAAGCAGGCAAACAGATGTGAGAAAGAACATGATATATGAGAAAATTGGATATCAGAAATCTCGTATAGGTAACTGATACACTTGAAAAAGAGACAATAAATGAAAGAGAATTTAGAGAGAGGAAAAATTTTTGAGATGACGGAATTCCTGATAGTGGTTAATTATGTCTAAACCAGTCCGGAGTATTTGAAACATTTGATCTCTACTCCTTTGTAGTAGTTATCTATTGCTGTGTAACAAATTTCCCCAAACCATGGCATCTTTAAAGAACACATTAATTTTCTCAGTTTCTGTTTTTATAAAATCTGGGCAAATATTAACTGAGTCTCCTGCTTCAGTCTCTCTCATGAGGTAGCGATGAGGCCCAACTGGGCTGGGAACTGCTCCCAAGATCATTCAGTGGTTATTGACAGAATTAGTTCCTTGAGGGGATCCCTGGGTGCCACAGCGGTTTGGCGCCTGCCTTTGACCCAGGGCGCGATCCTGGAGACCCGGGATCGAATCCCACATCGGGCTCCTGGTGCATGGAGCCTGCTTCTCTCTCTGCCTGTGTCTCTGCCTCTCTCTCTTTCTCTCTCTCTCTCTCTCTGTGACTATCATAAATAAATAAAAATTAAAAAAAAAATTAAAAAAAAAAAAAGAATTAGTTCCTTGAGTGTTGTCAGACTGACTGGCTCAGTTCCCTGTTGGCTGTCACTCAGGGGCCACCCTCAATTCCTTACCATATAGGTGTCATTATTACTCACATAAGATAGCTCCACCCTTTCCATAATTTCTGATTACAGCTAAAAGTTGTTCTTTTTCATTCATACTTCACACAAGTTTGTCATTTCATCAAAGTTAAAAGCATTTTCAAAAATCATAAAAGCAATAACTTGTTGAAGTACTAAGGAGTATTTAGAGGAACCATATGGTCTATCAGTCATAGAGTACTTGAAAAGACCATAATTTAATCTATTTTTCTAAAGTAGAGAAAGTGAAAATAACTAATTATAATAGTAAGTTTCGTGGCATATCTGAGGTGGTTAAATGTCATGCTGTGGAATTCTTTTAAACTTGGTAAGTGGCAGGGGCACCTGGTGCCTCAGTCAGTGATTGAGTATCTGCCTTTGGTTCAGGTGTGATCCTGGGGTTCTGGGATTGAGTCCTGCACAGGGCAAGCCGCGGTGAGTCTGCTTCTCCCTCTGTCTGTGTCTCTGCCTCTCTCTATGTCTCTCATGAATAAATAAATAAAATTCTAAAAAAAAAAAAGGTTGGTAAGTGGCATATCTCATCTGGAAATAGGACTGTGAAATCAAAGTCTTTGCTTTAAATTGTCTAAATTGTTCTACAGTTCTACTTAGTAGGAAACTCTGTAGGGCTTGGGTTCAAAGTCTTAGGATAAGAGAATCATTTCCCCATCAGTGTCCTCCAGTTACGTGTCTTCATAAGGAGCTATGAGATCTCCACATCATAGACTTAGTGTCATCATTTCCGAATTTACAAGAAAGTTCTACTTGAGAGCATATGTTTTATTTCTAGCTCAGTTCGTGTGGTGGCTAACTGAAGATTCATACGTTAAAGATTTCCATTTTATTAATATTAAGAGGAATGAGACAAGGACAAGAATTAAAATAAAAATAAAATAAAAAAAAACCAAAGAAATAAATCAAACAATACAGCAAAGATCCATAGGTTTGTCTTAAGTAAGATTGTGGCCTCATGGGAAATAGGGATTTATTTCTGGGTTAGGACAAGGTTTTCCAAAACATCACCCCACAGATAAAGCCATAGTTTTTAATGTGTTCTCAAGTAAACTCCCACATGTAAAGAAAGCCTGCTATAATAGGAGACATTTGACAGATGGACTCTGGGTTTGTTGGGGATTGAGTTTATATAGAAACTCATACTGCAGAGAGAAATGAACTTCTTGTGGAAAAAGAAGTCCCCCCCACCCTTGGAAAAGAAGGAGTATGGGACTAAGTCCGTGGTGGAAACGGGTAAAGCAGGCCAAGATTAAAAAAAACAAACAAACAAACAAACAAAAAATTGTGGTGATGATGAAGTGGCCCTAATTGCACCTGTGGAAAGCATGTGCCCTAATAATGGAAGCAGCAACTTTATTAGTTAGGATAATTTCTGTAGCAAAAAAAGAAACAACTTCAAATGGCTTAAACAATATAGAAATTTTATTGATCACATTATAGGACATCCCAGCAAAGTTTAGGGTAACTCCAGCAGTTATTAGCCTACCATTTCAATGACATCATTAATAGATCGTGTTTTATTCTTTTTATCTTCCTGCTCTATTTTATTCAGTAGTATATCAGTCCTGCCCTCATAATCACAACATGATTGCAAAACTGCCAGATAGACTATCCAGATGCCAACATCCAGAGGAAGGGACAAAGCTATCTTTTGAAAAATTTCCCGACTTATCTTTTCTCTTATCTCACTGGCAAAAAAAAAAAAAAAAAAAAAAAAAAAAAAAAAAAAAAAAAAGATGGTGGCTGGGGGAGCCATACACTTACCAAATCAAGCACTAGGAAGGGAAATAAGATGATTATGATTAATTTAGAATGACAGAGATTTATCCTGGAGATGGAATAAGGATTGCCTTTTCTAAAATATGAACAACTGAATAAAACTGTTGTTCTAAAAAACAAGGAAGAATAAGGTTATTTGGAAGGCAACCAACAATGTTTATTCCAACATCAGTCAGCTAAGCTAATGATTGCTATGAGCATTCTTATTCCAATGCTGCCAAATCATTTGATTACTTTTATGAAGCTGGAAATCTGGATGTTTATGCAAGATCTCCCAATTTTTAAATATTGGCAATAAATTCAAAACATTTAAAAATACTTTATGACCAAAATTACTCCAGCCAAATAAAAGAATTCTGTAGTCCAGATATGTCCTGCAAGCTACTTGTTGACAACCTCTGGTTTATGCATTAACTTATGTAACTAAAACTTTCTCTACTTAGAAAGTGAAGTTCATCTTAAGCTTGCCAGTCACTGAATTATACAAATTCCTGGGGAAATTTTTTTTGAATAATAAAGTTTTATTAATTTGTAGCAAACTTCAAATGGTACAGCTAATAAGGATTGCAAAATATAATGTAGGAATAAGATGTTTGATCAATCAGAGAGAATGTTTATATATTTTTGTTCCTAGGGCTCTAATTTGACAGGTTAATGGTTAAAACATCAAGATGTTGCTAGTCATCTAATGATAAATATACAATTTTCTTCCATTGCCCCCAGTTTCCTGTGATTTCTTGGGGGATTTTTTGTTTGTTTTAATTAGAGGGTAAATTATTTCTTACTAAATGAGAAAATCAAGATGTTCAAAATATTTGAGGAAATATTAGCCAACATTACAATAAGAAAAGGGAGGATGTCTAGAAATGTCACCTAATTAGAGATTTCAGATTCATAGCTGCTGGTTTAGAATCCTCTTCTTTCTCAAGAGTATGGAAGATAGAGATTGCAAATTCATACAAAGATTCTCAAGAGTATATCTCTCTTGAAAAATTCTGTTTAATCTCCTCAAAGTATAAGATGAATCAAGAAATGTTAACATCCTTAAGTATCAAGAGCAAATAATGAGAAAGTAAGTATATTTCTCTTCCATCCAGATTATCCAGTTTTCCAAATTGATCATTACCCCATCCATCCTTGCTTTGTTGCTGCTTTAGACTTTTGGATCGGACCCCTGAAAAAGACAAAGTTCTTAAATTATCAACTTAATTCTAAAAACTTAGATATTCTCTAACTTTGAACTATTAAGAAATTAAAATCAATTCTGTGTAGTCACACTTTCTATTTTATAGATCATTTGATATTTCACAGTGAAGCAGTGGAAACATGTGAAGGCAGGGAAAGAATGTGAGAAAAACACCACACTGGAATTCAAATATACATCTGATTAATTGCTGTAAAATGGAAAAGATGAAGGATCAAGAGAAGAGTTATGAGACACTAGGTAATTAACCTATGGGAGATGTCCTCTATCTCAATTCCTGAGGAATATTTCTGAGAAAATAAAGAATATTGGGATCATCAACACTTCCTAGCTAAAACTCTCCCATCTTCTTCCACTTGGTTTTGACCACACAAAGAAGGGAGACATATCTTAGATCCTATAATCATACACATACTGTTCTTCATGAATATCTTCTAGGAAGATAGGGTTAGAACTTCTCTCCTTGATAGTAGGAGTGTGACAAGATTACAGTAGTTTGGCTATGGATCTCTCACTTTATTTTATCCTTAAAAACAGATGGAAGTATTTTTGTGGTATTATGATATATTAAAGACAAAAATAATAGTAAGTTATTAGAAACGCTATGTTTTTCCAGTCTTAAGCATATTTATTTCCTTATTTAAATCATCCTTTATCTTTCCATCATTCTAGTTCAAGTTCCAACCACTTAGTCAATGAATCTTTCTCCTACTTCAACTACTCTGAGTTCATTCATTTTCCCCTTTACCATATTCTTCTCAGTGCCATTTGCTTTGTCAGAAAAAATATGTGAGGAACTAAGTGCTCTATACATATATGACTAGTTTTCACACTAAAAATGTAAACATTCTTGAAAAAATGATCTTAAGTTTTAGTTCTTTCTTATTTACCCACAACAGAGTATCAAGTATGAAGAAATATGCTCAGTAATTACTTGAGTGAATGAATTCTACTTTTACTTCTTAAGTGCCTAACTTTTATTACAGATTTGCCTACATATGGTCTATTTTTCATACCTTGAAAACTGTAGCTAATATATAGACCTTATTCTATCTATATTAAATTAAAAAGTAAAATATACAACGAAATTTTATATTCTCCAGAATAAACATCTAGAAACTAACCTTTGAAGGAAACTGTTTACCTCCTACAGCAAAACTATTTATCAATGCATGATGATTATGTAACAGTAGAACTATTTTTAACAATAAAAATTAATACCCATACTAATTTTAGATAGTAAGTAGGACTTTCTTTTTTTTTAAAGTTTTTTTTTTATTTATTTGAGTAATCTCTACACCCAAAATGGAACTTGAACTCTCAACCCTGAGATCAAGAGTCACATGCTCTTCCAACTGAGCCAGACACATGCCCAGCATAGTAGGCCTTGCTTTCTTCTTTTTTTTTTTTTTTAATTTTTTTAAATTTTTATTTATTTATGATAGTCACAGAGAGAGAGAGAGAGAGAGGCAGAGACACAGGCAGAGGGAGAAGCAGGCTCCATGCACCGGGCCTGATGTGGGATTCCATCCCGGGTCTCCAGGATCGCGCCCTGGGCCAAAGGCAAGCGCCAAACCACTGCGCCACCCAGGGATCCCAAGGCCTTGCTTTCTTAGATATACCTATGTGCTAAAATATCTCAGGTTACTCTAAGGAGCATGTATCCTGAGAAAGAATCTATAGGGACATTATTCACATGGGGCCCAAAGGACATTTAAAAAATCATTAGTGACTACCAGATACTTACAAGGAAAGAAGATGACACAGATGTAGGAATCGGTGGTGGTGGAAAATCTGGCTTCGTAATTAGCTAGTGAAAAGATAAAAAATTAATTCTAAGATGGGGCCTTGAAAACATGTGCTTAATGGAATGGCTTAAATCATTTTCAGAAAAGGAGAACTCATGATCTTACCCATGAAAATAGTCTAAATCTGTAAGTTCAAGTGCTTTCATTTAGGCATACATATATAATTCAGAAATAAGGCCAATGACAATAGACAGATGGTGAAGACGCCACTTTATGAAGCAGATAGATACTTTTCTTGTAATAAGTCACCAGCTTTTCATACCCAGTAATTCAGATTTAGGGGTTAAATGTAGGAATATAACCTTCTCACATTTTGCATTTTCAAAAAGTTTTGGCGGAAAATCTATGTTTTATATTAATATTCACAAAGATTTTAACATTCTTCTGAGGAAATAATTGGGTATTGTGGGTTATGTCTCTTACTAGTAGTTCCTCGAGATTAGATTGGAAGTGATCTTTAGTTTTCAACTCACAAAAGAAGCTGGAGGCTCATTGCCCTCTACTGGCAGATCAGGTGAATGGAGCTTCATCTGACTCATCTAAAAATAATAATATATTTTTTAATGAAATGATCAGTTTTCTAAGTTCAACTTTCAAATAAGCAGTCCTTTCAAGACCTAGGAGATCAGAACTAAGATGACACCAAGTGACTGGAAGGGAAATCACAGCGGTCCAGCTGCTGCATTCTGCTGTATCCAGAGCTGCCAGAGACAGGTACATTTCCATTAAAAACATTTTGCCAATAACACTACCATTAAACAACCTCTGTTAAATTTCTAAACTTGCAAAACAAGGCAACGGCTTTAAGGGTTATACATATTATATGTATTGTCATGCAAATATACATATTATTTTCTTTATTGGGACATTTGTAAAAGGAAAAAGGAATCAACTTATAGTCAGAAAAAAAGAGAGAAGGAAGAGGAAAGAGAGATAAGAAAAGAGAAAGAGGGAGGGAGGGGACAGAAGACAGGAATAGAGAGAAGGGGAAGGAACAGGGGAGGGAAAGACAGAGACAGAGAATCTGGAGTCAGCTCTCCTTATTCTCTTTATTTTTCTTAGCATTTGTGAACCTCAACAAAGCAGCCTCAGCATTTTAGAAAGATTCTTTTGCACTTAAATAAAAGGCAAAGAAGAATTTTTCTGAATGCATAGCTACAGAGCCCCAAATTCTTGCTAAATACTAACTAGTGGACTGGATTTGTAAAACATAACAGAGTAGGAAAGACAGGTGGTCAGGACAAGACAATGAGAGAATCACAAACTGGGACCCAAGGCAAGCACACTACAAACTATGGTTCACCTCTTGGGGTTGAACAGCCTTCCCTGTCTGTGGGTTCCTCTTCTGTCTGCGAGGCCTGGTGCCAGTAGTAGACAGTGGCCTGAACGTGAAAGCATATCATATAAATAGATTTAGTAGTTCCTTCACCATGATGAGGACACTCTAGAGAAGTTTGCCAATTTCCTTTGCCCATTGTGTCATCTTTGGTCATTGGCTGGGCTTTCTTCTGCTCTCTAGGACATTTGTAAGGCCTCGTCTGAAATTCATAATCACCACCAGTAATTTTCGACCAGATTCTCTACAGAGCCCTGATTTCAAATAATAATGATTTGAATCAGCGTTTACCTAAATTATTGTGTTATTTAATTAATTATTTATTTTATTCATTCTATAATTAGGAAACCCTTTATTGTGAATAAGTCAGTCTTTTAAAAAAGGCTAGAAAGGTGTTGTAGTGTCAAGACCATGTTTGAAAGACTAACCAATGTAGGTGCAAATCAAGATTCCATCAACTTCTGTTGTAAGACTTTGTACATATTTGTTAACCTCTGAGCCTTTGTTTCCTTAGAAAAAGTATGAAGTGCCTTATTTTGCAAGACTGTTGTAGGATTAATATATAATACCTTTTCATCTATAAAATGGAAATAATAGTTACTACCTCACAACATTCTTGTGAAGATTAGAGATAGTGAATGTAAAGCAAAGCAAAGCAATTGTCACAAAGATAGTGACCAATTAATGTGACATATGGTATTCTTATAATGGGTGTAAAATCTTTAATAATGAGAGTTATTATAACTTGTTATTAATTATAAGTACAGTGACCAACATAAAAAATACACATACTGTCATGAAGGATTTCCCAGTAAATTCGATACCTGGCTTCTGGTCCAAGAAAAATATATCTGTACTTATTTCTGATTATTTGAGGTAAACCACAATTAAATTTGAGAATTTGGGTCATATCCTTGAATTTAAAATAAATTAGAGGCCAAAAAGTCCCCAAAGCAAGATTGAAGCCTACCTCTGGACTTCCTTCTGCTTTCTTCTGGTACTTTGGTGCCAGATTACTACAGCAACCACCACAGATATGACAGCCACAGGGAATAGCACCCCAACCACAATGGAGAAGTCTGCAACATAGAGAACCCAAACAAAATGAGGCTATGAGAAATTCATAAATATCCACCACTCTGGTCCTTATTTCTGTATCTATCACAAATTGCATTTATGCTTTCCTCCAGAGAACACACACTCCCTGGAAAATCTCTCATGGTCAGTAAAATGAAAATACATTTTGTTTAAAATTTTTTAAAGATTTTTTTATTTAGGGATCCCTGGGTGGCGCAGCGGTTTGGCGCCTGCCTTTGGCCCAGGGCGCAATCTTGGAGACCCAGGATCGAATCCCATGTCGGGCTCCCGGTGCATGGAGCCTGCTTCTCCCTCTGCTTATGTCTCTGCCTCTCTCTCTCTCTCTCTCTGTGACTATCATAAATAAATAAAAAAAATTTATTTATATATTCATGAGAGACACAGAGAGAGAGGCAGAAACATTGGCAGAGGGAGAAGCAGGCTCCCTGTGGGGAGCCTGATGTGGGACTTGATCCCAGGACCCTGGGCCGAAGATAGATGTTCAACCACTGAGCCACCCAAGGGCCCTGAAAATGCATTTTGATCATGAGAAACACTATGTAGATAGAGGAAGTAAAGGGGAAATGCATATAAAACATTGTATATGAAGTAGGTAAAGCATCATGCTACTGAGAATACTTAGAAGGGATGATGAGTATAACAACTAGAAACTGTTGAGTTCAGAGATTAGAGAGAACAGGAAGTAAGGAGGATGGAAAAAAAGAAGTGAAACATTTTTAGGATTTGGCATTGGAATCAAAGAAAAAGAAACTAAAGCCTTGAGATCATATTCCTGTCAGTAGCAAATGAAGAGTGGAGACATGAAGAAGAGACTTGATAGAGGCACTGGGGACTGTTTCCTGATGTTTGCTCCATCTTGGAATTATTAAGGGCAGAGAAGAAATTATGTGACCCTGTGAACTGAGGACCACTTTGAACAAATTTCCTGAGTGTACATGGTGTTTTCTCTTTTAACTGCTAATCTAAGTAATGACTGTAACTTTAACTTTTTGCTATCACCAATATTAATTTCTCTTATAATAATCTGAAACTTCAGAAACCAAGAGGTACATGTTTGAAGAGAATTGAGAACAACTATTGCTTTCTTATGAGACATCAGCAAGACAATAAGAAGATTAATTTTGGTATAAATGCAAGAAAAGTTCCTTAGTGTGAACACATATACATACATGCACATGGAGACAGATATGTCAGAAGTATAATTCTAAGATAATAACAAATATCTAAACTTTCCACCCTCCATAACAATTCCTATCCAAAAAGCCAAATGAAATAAAATTCTGAGGTATTTCAATTGAATATAGCACGGATAGACTCAGAATGAAAAAAACAGTACTGGCACTAACGTCGGATTTCTAACTATTTTCAGAAACTGACATGGTATCAGAGGAAATAAAGAGGAAATTGACCAGACTTTACAAATACCCCTACTTTGCAATTTTTTAATGCATTTTTTTTCTAATTCATGAGAGACACACAGAGAGAGAGAGAGAGAGAGAGGCAGAGAGATAGGCAGAGGGAGAAGCAGGTTCCATGCAGGGAGCCCGACGCGGGACTCGATTCCAGGTCTCCAGGATCATGCCCTGGGCTGAAGGCAGTGCTAAACCGCTGAGTCACCCGGGCTGCCCTTTTTTTGAAAATTTTTTAATGCATTTTTTTTTTTTAACTTCATGAGAAACACAGAGAGAGAGAGGCAGAGACATAGGCAGAGGGAGACAAATACCCCTACTTTGAAAGGACAAAGTCTATAGAGAAAGATGGAGTATAAGACAAATGGGGAGTATTATGATAGGAAGGAGGTATGCTGTTGAACATGGAAATAATTGAAGATAAAGTATGCTCTTCTGTTTCTAGTAATGGTGGTCTAGGAAATTCAGACCAACTCCTTCACTAAAACAACTAAGGCATTTTTGCAACCCCCCACCCCAAAAAACAAAAACAAACAAAGCAAAACAACACTTCATCAAAGACATGGTAGTACTAAAAACAAAATAGGGGAAAATTAATTTGAAAAGATGAGTGAGAGGGCAGGAACCCAGAAAGACAGAAAGGAGAATGATCCTGGATGGAAGTTCAGAAATGCAGGAATGAAAAATAAATACACCAAGTATGAACCCTATTGTGAATTATGGTCTTTGAGTAATTATCATGTGTTAGTGTAGGTTTATCATTTGTGACAATGGACCACTCTGGTGGGAGATGCTGATAGTGAAGGAGGCTCTGTGTGTTGAGGCGGGGAGGGGCAGAGGCATATGTGGATTGTCTGTACTTTACTCGATTTTGCTGTGAACAGAAAACTGCTCTAAAAAGCAAAGTCTACTAAAAAACAAAATGAAACAACAAAAAAAGAAAACAAATAAAATAAACATTTTTACGATGACCACTAAAATAATATAAAATAAATGTGCAATTTCCAATTAATAAAAAGAAAAATGGAAAGATTAAAATCCTCAGTAAGTCCATACAAAAGCAAGGTAGGAGAGAAAATGGAACACAGAATAGGCAAAATAAATAAAAATCATGTAATATGATTGTAGACTATACCCAAGTATATCTGTAGTTGCCTTTAATTTAAATAGACTAAATACCCTGGCTTTAAAAAAGATTGTAAGACCACACATTTAAGAATATATATATATATATATATATTTCAGAAAAAAAGAATATATGTTTCCATGCTTTTTAAAAATAAGTAACATATATAAAACATGAGGCTTAAAAAATAAAATAAAACATGAGTCTTTTTTTATAAAGAATAAAAGTAAAAGTATGGGAAAGTGTTATACCAATGAAAAGGAGACCAAAAGAAATTCAGCATAGCTATATTCATCTCCAGGAACTACAGACCTTATAAAAGCAAGAAGACTAGAGCTACACACAAGCATTGCTTAATGATTAAAGTGTGAAGTCACGATGAAGACATAACAATTCTAAACTTTTATGTAATAATAGCATGCTCCTAAGATATATAAAGCACTGGTAGAGCCAGAAGTAACAGTCAAATTCACAATTATAGTGAAAGATTTTTAATATTCCTGGCTCAGTAGTTGACAGCACAGATCAACAAGATATCAGTAGGGATTAATAGATGTACACACAGTGAAAACTCTTGGTATAAAAAACAGAAAATACTGCTTATAACAACATAGAATACGTATTTTTGTGTGCACAAACAGAATATTTACAAATATGGGAATATTCTGAGCCATAAAGCAAGTTGCAATACATTTCAACATATTCTTAACACAGATTTTCTGACCCTTATGTAATTATGTTAAGTATTAATTTAATAATAACTGGAAAGCTCACATATGCTTATATGTTAAGAAATATAAAACTAAACATTTCAGGGCCAAAGAAGGAAGCAAATGGAAAATAGAATATAATTTGAATCAAATGATAATGAAGATATTTTTACCAAATGGGCTACAACTGAAGAGTTCTTAGAGGAAAATGTATAGATTTATAATCTTAAAAAATGTGTTTTAAAAGAGAGCTGAACATTAATGAGTCAAATTACCATTTCAAGAATTTTTTAAGATAAAATAAACATAAGGAAAGGAAATGAATAGTATAAATTATAAATTAAGATAGCAAACAAGCGTAAAAAAAGAAAAACAAGCAAATTATTAAAAAAATGCCAATTTAAAAATTCCATTTGGATGATAAAATAAAAGAAAAAACCAATTCCACAGATCCCATTGATAAAAACATTAACAACTTTATAAATTAAAGTTAAAAAATTAAATTTAAAGTTAAAAAATTAAATTATAAAAATATTAACAGCTTTAAACCAAAATAAATAAATAAATAAATAAATAAATAAATAAATTTAGATGAAACAGAAAAATTTCTAGGAAACCACAACATACTAAAACTTATATTAGAAGAAATAAAAAATCTGAAGGGTCTTATAATTACTGAAGATATTGAATCTTCAATTTTTATACAAACTCTTCCAGAAAATATAAATAAATAAACACTTTCCAATTCATTTTCTATGATTGACATAACCCTAATATTCAAATTGAGCAAGAAATTGCAGGCCAATATTACTCAGGACGTAAAATAACAGCAAACATCATCCATCAATATATGTAAGAGATACTGCATCTACACTGTGTTTATTCAGAGATTGCAAAGTTAAGTAAATGTTCAGATATCAACTAATTTATTTTGCAACACTAATAAAGGGGTAAAAAAATCTTAACTAATAAATAAAACGTATTTGATTTAATTCCTCAGATTAGACGTGAACTTCTTTAACCTGATAAAGGAGACATAAATATGTACAGAATACCTCCAGATAACAGGGCAAAACACAGAGTCTTTATTTTGAGACTGAGAAAGAAACAAAGAAGCTTACTACCACTATTTCTATTCTGCATTGTACAGGGGGTAGTACTCAGTGAAGAAAAACAAGTACAAGAAATTAAAATTGCAAAAATTAGAGAGAAAGAAATAAAACTACCATTTTCTGAAGTAATATGACTGAATATGTAGGAAATTTAAAGGATTTATAAGTTATCAGAATTATTGAGAGGTTGGCATAAGTACTTGACATAAAAATAAATATACAAAAATGAATTGAATTTCTATATTCTAGTAATGGTTGAAAAAATATTTTTTCAGAAGATACCACTTAAAATATACAATGAAAGCTAAATTCCTATAAGTAAATCTAACAAAATATATGAAAAATTTCTATGGTGAAAACCATTAAATGTTATTTGCCAGAATTAAGAAAGACTAAATATATGGACAGATATTTCATATCAATAGATTAGGAAATCAATATTTTTAAAGATGTATTTATTTATTTGAGAGAGAGAAAGAGAGCAGAGGGAAGGACAGGGAGAGAGAGAAAGAGGGAATCTGAGACTCTGCTGAGTGCAGAGCCCATCACAGGACTCGATCTCATGACCCTGAGATCATGACCTGAGCAGAAATAGTCAGACTCTTAACTGACTAAGCCACTCAGGTGCCCCAGGAATTCAATATTTTTAATATATGCTTATTCTCCTCAAGTAAATCTAATTGTGGTTTATGTTAAATGAAAATCCCAACAGGAATTGTGTGTAAATTGAGAATCTGATTATAAAATATATGTGAAAGTACAAAAAGCTAATAATCAATTTGTTCTTAAAGAAGAACAAAGTTAAAGGACAGCATAAAATATAAAAAGATTGGGTTTAAAATAATATGCAGAAATAAAATATATGCTTTCAGAAAAAAAATATAAAGAATCAAAGTAAATTTAGGGTGGCATCTGTTTGGTACTCTCAGTAAAATGAAAACAGATTGTTCAAGAAGATATGAAATAAGAGAAGACAATAGAGTGGCATGAAAAAGGTTTAAAGAAACACAAAAATGCCACTGACCATTTTAGACTATCATTATAACTAACAAATAGAAGTGTTAACATTGCCAAAAATTCACTCTATGAAATAGAAAACATTTTTGAAAGACTTTCCCCAAAATAATAGGAGATAGACAATGACAAAAAAAAGATAACAAGAAGGCTACACAGTCAAGATATTTAAAAATCAATTTAAAAATCTGTAATAATGGAAACATTCCTTGTACTAAGGAAATTACCAAACTCTCAATTTGAAAGACCTCACTGGCCAACAATCAAAATAATAAAAAGAAAACAACACCCAGGCATGGCATGATGTGATTAGTTTTCATTAAGGAGCAATTCTGAAAACATTTAAGGGAAAATAAACTAATGATTTTTAAAGGGTTATTTCACAATAACAAGCAAAATCAGGGTAGCCTCAATTTTTTAAATATTTTATTTATTTATGAGAGAGAGAGAGAGAGAGGGAGAGAGAGAGAGAGGCAGAGGGAGAAACAGGCTCCATGCAGGGAGCACGACGTAGGACTCAATCCCCGGTGTCCAGGATCTCGCCTTAGGCTGAGGGCAGCGCTAAACCGCTGAGCCACCCAGGCTACCCTAGCCTCAGTTTTTGAACATTAAGTATCAGTATCTACTTCTTGAAAGAGTCATTAAATTAAAACTTTAAGTCAAAAAATGTAATCCAATCCAACCTACTATTCATGTTTTTCTGTTTAGCAATGGAAATTAATCCTTATAAATGCAGTGCAGAATTCTTATAAATGCAAAAAGAAAATAAATGACTAATGGAAGTGATTTAGCAAATCAAGAGATGAAATATTATAGAATTCAAGAAGAGGGAAGTCATAGTTTAAAAGGATTTTTAATGAGTGTTGAGACCATTAATGAATTTTCTAATTAATGTAGTTGATTGATGTTTATGCATCTATTCCCCTAACATATCCAAATACCAGATGACACACCCTAAAGAGCATATGTGTATGTGTGTATATGTGTATGTATATATATATATATATATATACATGCAATAATATATTTAGTATTTAAATATATATGTAATAAAATCACAGAGCACTAGAAAAATAGTAAAGAATTTTTAGAAATTCCAGAAAGAAAGTAAAGCAATTTAGGCAGACAGAAACAGAGCATAGTCCAAGCATCAGAAGTAAATGCTATTCTTTCTTGGGAAGTCTAGCAAAGAACCAACAAATTTTTAAAAAATAGCCCAGTGGTGCCTGTGTGACCAGATGGTTAAGCATTAGACTCTTGATTTTGGCTCAGGTCATGATTTCTGGGTTGCACAATTGAGCCCCATCTCAGGCTCCATTTTCAGCATGGAGTCTGCTTGAAATTCTCTCTCTCTCCCTCTGTCCTTCCACTCCTCTAAAAAATAATAAATAAAAATAAATCTTAAATAAATAGCCCAAACATCTGAAGTAGATGCTCTTCTTTCTTGGGAAGCCAACAGAGAATGTGAACTTGAGACAGATAGTTTGTTCAGCTCCATCCTCATCCCCATCTGCATCCCTATCCTTTGTGTATACAGTACAATAGTGAGAACAGAGACCCAAGAACTGCTCTTTAGAAGTGATGGAGGATGTAAGAGCCAGAGGAGTAGAACAGAGACAAATGGTAGATATCCACAGTCGATGAGACAGAGAAGGGAGGATCAAAGAAAGAGTGCTGAGAGAAAGCAATTCTCTCAGGAGGTAAATGCAATGAGAAGCTCTCCCCTGTGTAAAGTACTCCACCATGGTGACTGGAGGTGAAAATCCCCACCCTGGCTGCTTTCCACCCTAATGGCCTGGAGGGAGGTCTCTCTATCTACTGATAGAACTCACAGGCAGATCTTCCAGCTGAAGAAGTATAAGTAGGTACAAGCACAGAAACATGCAGAGAAAACCCATGAAAAGTAATTCAAGTCAACTTAATCCCACCTTCAACTGAAGGTCTCATATCCTGAAGAAAAATAGCACAATAAGATATGGGATGAAAAATGAATCAATCAAACTCAAAAAAGATGACTCAAAGAACAAAACTGAATGAACAAAAATAATCTAAGCCATATTCTTAGAGAGCTCTATGAGGATATTATATCGACATATCAATTAAAGTTGATGTGAAAATAGAACAATCATAAAGCAAGAAAATTTGGGAAATTCAAATTAAGATTACAAATGTAAAACTTGAGGAAATATTTTTGTATGTATAGTAAAAGCATAAGGATGTGGAAAATATGATTAAAAAGTTGTTAGAGACCCTAAAGATTAATATTATAGATTTAGTATTTATGGAATTAACAAGAATTCTAAGAGGAGAAAAAAAGTCAATGAAATCATATGTAATATGAAATTAAGGCTTAGAAGAGCAATTTTTTTTTTCAGGATAAGCATGTAATGTTACCTACGGAAGACCACTGAGGAGTCATCACAATCAGGAGGGGCCCATCCTTCTTTACACTGACACTGGAGCTCGTGGTCACACACCTAGGGAAGCAATAATCCTGTTAGTTTCCATATTAAGCTGACACCAATTCAAAGGCCCTATTCATCCATTCAGAAAAAGGACTAACCTTTGCTCTGTCTATATCTATCTATCTATAGCTATCTATATAAAATATGAATTTATCACAGGAATTTCAATACCAAGTTCTTCAAAGAAATTTTTTTTCATTGAACCAAACTATGGAGCTGTTAAGGCAAACTTAATAATTTTAATCATTTAATGCTGGAACATTACTTTAGCATCATCAAGATTGACCTAAAATTACAAAAGACTCAGCAAGCTTGGGAAAACATTTCCAAAACTTACAGCATGCCCTTTGCACTTGGAGGAGCAATTGGTTGATTTGTATGCTCTTTCGATATCCATACATTCGGCATTAATGCAAACCTGAAAGTGATGTGAAAAACACCAACTTGACATCAATACCCAATGACTTCAGCTCTGTAAATTGCTGACTCTGTGGAATTTAGTCTTCTATTTTTACCCATTACTATTGTTATCAGACTTAACTTTTTATTATGGAAATCACAGCATTATTTTGAAAGTAAAAAGATGAATCTAGATAATTTTTATAAAAAATTTTGGTAACTCCTCTAAAGAATACTTCCATACTTCATCTATCTCTCATGGGTCCCTTAATCCACCTCTTTAGTCCACTCCTGAGACTGCTACTGTATTGCTGAGCTGAGCATTGGACATGATACGAGGCACCCATTCCAAACAAAAATATTATGGAAAATATGTTACTATCACATCATCTGCAATATTATAATACCTATCATTTATTTAAAAATAAATAGTATTGTTATTATTATCTTAATTATTATCAGGGTGGCCATCATTTATCTAGAACCTACTGATTTAGGGTCAATAAAATTTACCAAGATTTAATAATCTAGTACTGAGCACACAATAGTTATTTATTAAATAGTATTGAAGGAATGAATACATTCATGCATAAATGAATGGTATAAGTATTCCTTTGAAAACAGTGCCCCATGAAGCATAAGGAGTCCTTGGGAAGCAAAACAAAACAAAACAAAACAAAAGATAAAAAACATTTTGATTAAAAGCTACATTTTCAACCTACCTTCTTGTTTCCACACTTTGTTCCATTGGCTACCATGCCTATTTCTTGACTGCTGTCTTCAGGATTAAATGTTTTACATGTCAGGAAAGTTACTATATGTCCTCTCCAGGGCAAATTATCTGACCCACCTTGACAGAACAACTTCCCACACATGGCATCACTGAGGAAAAGCCAAATTTATTGCAATTGAAATACCAGGATCCAAATGGCAATTCTATGTAGTTCTAAATCAGCTCCCTACCAATATTTAACTAATCGTATTTCTCCCTATAGCTGAGACTTCTAGTTCTCCTTTATGTCAAATTTCTTTTTTATTCTTCAGTAATAGAACCACTGAATATGAGCAAGGCACATTTTCCTTAAAAACAAAACCCGCATTTCCCAGATTCCTAGACAGCTAATTTTGGCCAATTGCCTGTATTCTGGCCAATTGGAAGTAAGTAGAATCTTATGTTCAAATTCTTGAATCTGCCCTGATTTCTTATAAAGGAGAGACAATGGAATTTTATTATCCTTTAGGCTCAGGCAACCCAAAGGGTGACACTATGTCCAAAAATATAGTTTGGTAATATTTATCATCTGGAAAAATTACTGTTTAATAGAAAAACTTTGAGAATGTTAATCTTGTTCAGTCTATTATACATCACCTAGTATGTGTAAAATTTGGAGCAGGTACTAAGTTTAATCTATTATAATTTGAATTTTAAAAGTCAACTTGAAATTGTAGAATAAAAAAAAACCTTACACAAAAATCTCAACTCTTTTGCTTATGATATTCTAGAATTTTTTTTCCAGAATATCAATACAAAAAGTAAAACAAATTCTTCAGGTGAATTGTCAGTCTTTCATCTTACTGTATTTTTTCTTTCTGTAAAGCCATGGAAAGCTTAAATAAAACTATAAAAGCATTGTTTTGGATATTCTTCTGAGTAGATAAATATTTCTACTCCTAGAATTATAATGAAACACTTAGATGGAAAAGCTGCTAAGTTGTACTGAAAAGTCCACATATAGATTTCCAGCCAGGTCCATTCACTGCTGCATGTTCCATCCAAACATTGCCTCTATTTAACAATGACTGTACTTGATGTCATCTGAAGCTTCCACCATGAGGGACTGGAAAAAATAGTTCATTTCTTATTTGTCTTTTAACTTAGTGCCTAACCTAAAACATAGAACATAATAGTCACTCAGTGAATGCTTATCAAATGAATGATGTCCAAATTAACTTTTGCTTTAATTGGAATAAACCAGAACATGTGTCTGGAAAGTGTGTGATTTCTCTACTCTATGGGGCAAGAAGATTCAAACAACAAGCCACTTACCTTGCTTTGCAAGGGATAGGTCTGTCCTCCACTTTGCGACAGTATCCATACTTTGATCCACCTTCATTCCTGCTGTAGCACGATCTATCTGCAACCTTGGTCCCTGGAAGCAGGCATTGTCAGTAGAGACATATTAGAAATGAGATAAGATATTCAATTCTACAAAGAATCAATGAAATATAAAATTAATGAAATACAAAGCATATAAACTATATCAGCATTATCCCATTGACCATCGTCAGAAATAAAGGCTGCGATAGTTTGTTATTAAGAACGTTGGCTAGAATTTAAAACAATCCTTTAGAGGTGCCTGGGTGGCTCAGTCAGTTAAGTATCCGGCTCTTGATTTCGGTTCAGGTCATGATCTCAGTGTCCTGAGGTCGAGCCCTATGACAGGCTCTGCACTCTTCTCGGAGTCTGCTTACGATTCTCTCCCTCTGCCCCTTCCCACCTCATGCACACATTCTCTTGAAATAAATAAATAAATAAAATCTTACCAAACACATAAATAAAATAATCTTTTAAATATTTAACTTTTAAATAGTGACTATCTAAATATTTGGAAATGTGGTTGATTTTCAGAAGATTCAAAAAAAATCCATCTAAATATGAAGACTAGCTAGGAAAGCCACAATCATTATAGTAACCACCCACCAACAGACATTGGAATGCTCTCCTGCTAATACTTGCTACTGTCACAATTATTTGCTATGCTTAGTCAAACTTCTGCTTTGTGGAGACACAGCAATAAGCATCACATATTTAACTTCTTTTTTTTTTTTTTTAAACATTTTTTTTTAACTTTTTTTTTTTTAATTTATTTATGATAGGCACACAGTGAGAGAGAGAGAGAGGCAGAGACACAGACAGAGGGAGAAGCAGGCTCCATGCACCGGGAGCCCGACGTGGGATTCGATCCCGGATCTCCAGGATCGCGCCCTGGGCCAAAGGCAGGCGCCAAACAGCTGCGCCACCCAGGGATCCCACATATTTAACTTCTAATGCGGTCTTCCTTAGATTCCCATCAGACGAGCAATAGAACATAGTGCTTACGAGCTCAGGGGCTAAGCTGCAGCTGTGTGACCTTGGCCCAGTGCCTTAACCTGTTGGTTTATCTGTAAACTTGGATCATTTTAACTGAATTTCATGTTTCAATGCCAAGATGATAAAATAAATTTTATTATACTTTCTAAACTATTTGATCTTAATAGCATTTATAGGCTCCCCATTATTATAACAAACTACATTGAAAAAAATTGAATAACTAGGCATGAATAAAAAGAAAAAGCATATTTGTAATTCCAAACTTCAGATTTATTGCTGCTAATATTGTGGAAAGTAACATTTATACACCTGGTACCACGCTGCTTCCCAATTAATAGTATACTTGGCCTTTCCCCAGGCACTAAATATTCAGCAGTATCATAGCTCTGAAAGTTTAATTGGAAAATTTCTACATAATTTATTTGACTAATGCTTATTCTTGAGCTTTGAGATGTTTCCCAATTATCTGTTATCAATTTTAAAAGTGCTCACCAGGCTATAAAATGAATGAATGAATGAATGAATAAATAAATAAATAAAAGTGCTGGCTGAAAATCCTTTGTGAAAAAGTATTCCTGAATGCACTTTCTGGGGAAAGCTGTACATTTTCTTTTTTAGGTTGTACATACGGTTTTCCGTATGTACACATCCTGGAAAGACTGTGCTAATTCATGTCCTTACCAGAGTGTATAAAACTTGGTGTTTTGACACATCTTGACTGAAACTGAGCATTAACTGTAACAAAATTTTGTCAATTTGATAAATGTTGAAGGAAATCAATTTTGTAACAAAGTTTTGTCAATTTGATAAATGTTGAAGGAAATCAATTTTTCATTCCTATTTCTTACTATATTTGCATTTTCTGACTCATCAATGTGTCACTGCTTCATACTTCTTGCTAGTGCATTAAAATGATTTTAATGTTTTTTAGACATTTGTAGTCCTTTATGACAAATTATCTGTTAATGTCTTGGTCACATTTTCAATATTTGAATTGCAAGTGATTTATAGAAATGATGTGATATCGGAGAGAGTGATCTCCCCCTTTATATATAAGCCTTTTCAAACCTTGAAGATTAATTTGAAACAAATTTGTGATCCCTTCTGAATTACAAAATTTGGAATTTTATTTAAGGCAATCTGCCTCTCTGATCTTTTATACAAGCTACCTTTAAATGTGTGATTTAAACAATCTTCCCTATTTCAATATTGGATAAATATGTTCAACATTAATTCAATACTTTTGAACATTGAAAGTCAGGCAATGTGCTAGGACACACTGGGAATACAGTTGCGAACAAAATACACAGTCTCTAGGTAGTGGGAAATTTACAGATTTACAGGGGAGGCAGACAGTAAAGGATCAAGCAAAAGAAGAAAGTTATAGTCTTTACTGCAGTGATTTATCACCAAATAAAGGGGATGCTCAGAGCTTCAGCTCTGTGCAGGTTTCTTTCCCCAGGTTCCTGCTGTATGCCAAAGTTAGCCAAGGAAACACAGGGTCTTTCTTTAACCCACACAACCATCTTTGTTTCCACCTGTAACTTAGCATGTATGAGCATGCATGACCTGTTAAGCAGGAGGGCTACTGAGGCCAGATTCCAGCACACCAGGGTCCTTCCCCATGCACCAATGGTTATCAAGCTTTGCTCCTCAAATTGTGCCTCACCCACTCTTGCCTGATACAAAGGGTTTTATTCAGAAAGTCTTCAGAGTTTTAATCCATGTATTTCTCAGCTTGCCTTTTTACTGAGTATATTGTCAATCAGTGATGTTCTGCTTTTATCTTCTTCTTTTTTTAAAGATTTTATTTATTTATTCATGAGAGACAGAGAGAGAGAGAAAGAGAGAGAGATAGGCAGAGGGAAAAGCAGGCTTCATGCAGGAAGCCTGATGTGGGACTCAATCCCAGAGTCCTGGGATTATGCCTTGAGCCAAAGGCAGACGCTCAACCAGAGCCACCCAAGCGTCCCTTCTTTCATGTATATTTTCAGGAATTATGAAAAGTTCATGGCATGTGAAAACCTTCTTCAAGTATTTTTAGGAATATGCATTTTCCCTATTAAAACATTCCTTCAGTTATTTAAGTAAGTGTAGTAGAGGAGGGTGTGAAAATTAAAGATGTGTACACAATGGACATCATATACAGAAAGTCCAAAGAACTGACATTTTTTAAACTGCCTTTCCAATTTAAGTTTTGGTTTATGGTTTTGGAGATTGTTATGTTTTTATTTTTCATTTCTTTTTTATGGTATAATCAGAGAACATGGCTTATAAAATTATATAGCTTTGCACAGTTGCAGTATCATAGCCAATGAGGTTCATCAGAGGTGCGATTACTAATTTAGAAAACTAAAATTCCAGTATAATGGGCAAAATGAGCATTCAAGAGACTTCACTTTTCCAAATTGCTCCTCTGAATTCCCACAGTCCTTCTTTTCTTATCTCCTTCTCTCCTTATGCTCTGCCCATCTCCCAGCACCCCTGGCACCCCTACACACACACACACACACACACACACACACACACTTCTAAGAGTGTACTTATCTGAGAAGGATCTTGATTAGGGTTCCCAGATAAAGTATAGGGATACTCAAATTTGTTTTTTTTTTTAAGTTTTTATTTAAATTCCAATAGTTAACATTAGTTTCAGGTGTTCAATACAGTGGTTCAACACTTCATACAGCACCTGGTGTTCATTACAGCAAGTACACTCCTTAATTCCCATCACCTATTTCACCCATCCCCTCACTCATCTTCCTCTGGTAACCATCAGTTTGTTCTCTATAGTTAAGAGTCTGTTTTTTGGTTTGCCTCTCTCTCTTTTTCCCCCTTGTTTGTTCTTTTGTTTCTTAAATTCCACATATAAGTGAAATCATGTGATAGGTCTTTCTCTGACTCATGTATCTCACTTAGCTTTATACTTTCTAGCTCCATCCATGTCATTGCAAATGGCAAGATACATTCTTTTTATGGCTGAGTAATATTCCATCATATATATTTTATATATACCACTCTTTTATCCATTCATCAGTGGATAGATACCTGGGTTACTTCCATAACTTGGCTATTATAGATAATGTTGCTATAAACATCAGAGTAGTGTATCCCTTTGAATTAGTATTTTTGTATTCTTTGGGTAAATCCCTAGTGGTGCAATTGTTGGATTGTAGGTAAGCTCTATTTATAACTTTTTGAGGAACCTCCATACTATTTTCCACAGTGGCTGCACTAGATTGCATTCTCACCAACAGTGTCGAGGGTTCCCCTTTCTCCACATCCTTGCCAGCACTTATTGTTTCTTGTGTTGTTGATTTTAGCCATTCTGACAGATGTGAAGTGATATCTCATCGTAGTTTTGATTTGTATTTCCCTGATGATGAGTGATATTGAACACCTTTTCATGTGTCCGTCGGCCATCTGGATGTCTCCTTTGGAAAAATATCTATTCATGTCTTATGTGTGTTTTATAACTGGATGATTTGTTTGGGGGTGTTTAGTTGTATAAATTATTTATATATCTTGAATACTAATCATTTATCATATATGTCATTTGCAAATATCTCCTCCCATTCCATAGGTTGCCTTTTAGTTTTGTTGATTGTTTCCCTCACTGTGTAGAAGCTTTTTATTTTGATGAAGTTTCAATAGTTTCTTTTTGCTTTTGCATCCCTTGCCTCCAGAGACATATCTAGAAAGAATTTGCTATGGCCGATGTCAAAGAGATTACTGATTATGTTCCTCCCTGGAATTTTTATGATTTCAAATCTCACAGTTAGGTCTTTAATTAATTTTGAATTTACTTTTGTGTATGGTGCTTAAAAAAGTGGTCCAGTTTCATTCTTCTGTATGTTGCTGTCCAGTTTTCCCAACACCATTTGTTGAAGAGACTTTTTCTCATTGGCTAGTCTTTTACTCAGTTTTACTCAGTTAAATTTGAATTTCAGATAAAGTTTTCTTAGTGCAAGTTTACTTCAAATATTTCATGATACATGCAGTAAGAAAAAATTATTAATCTGAAATTCAAATTTAGCTGGGCCATCTTTATTTGTTGAATCTAGCAATCCCCAAATTGATCTAATGTCTTAAGATGTATTTATCCAGGATTTTGAGCTGTAGCACAGTTTCTAAGAAAGAAGATTGGGTCAGAATACTACTTTGGCCATGATTAAACACTGCCACCTGTTATAACATGATTTTTCATTGCATGCGCATACAGAGGGGCAGGAAAGCGAGCAGCACTGAGGCTTGTCCTCCTACCTGATCCCCATAGCTCGGTGCACTGCTCCTGCAGCGTGGGGCACAGCCCCATCAAACAGTAGCCCTCCCCATTTTGGCAAGGGAAGCCATTGACTCGGAATCTGTCATCAGGGCAAGTACCAGATTTGCCATCACACATTTCCGGCAGGTCACACTCATCTTTTGCTGGTCTGCAAACTGCACCAGCCCTTTTAAACTGCAGGGAAATAAAAATGAAGAGAAGGCCTTTTTTCCATCTGACTTACTCTAATATCTCAAATTAATGCAAATAATATTTTTCTCTTTGGCCTTTTATTGGCAAGCTCCTTCGAGGTATCATTCTATTCCATCCCACATCTGTGCTATGTAAACTAAAGACATATCCTATTATATTATTTTTATTGACTTCTGCCAATGGCCTAAGTCTTCAAGTAATCAATATTTCTGAATTTATAGAGCAAGCACTATAGAAATATCAATGAGAAAAGTATAGAAGAAAACCAAGCCTCATTTTAGATGCAAAGAAGGGATTTTTTTCCTTTGCTGAATGCATATTTGTCATGATTTTCAAGGAGATTTACATCTGCAGCTTCAGAGATTTACTGGTGAAGTGAATCTTCTGTATTAAGGAATGTACATTTACAAGCACCAGATCCGTGTGCTCTGAGACTTTCCCAGGCATCATGTTTCCTAATCCTAATTCCTTTTATTTGCTCAAATATTTCTTTTTAACTCCTTTCTTCCTATGCAATGATTTATTACGGGGGAGAAATAACTAAATGTTCATTTGATGTATTAATTCCATGGCAATCTACTACTGCAAATCTTGCTCTTATTGCCTAAGAGAAAACTTAGTAAAATAAATTCTGCTATTTATGCAGATCTGAAGAGGTACCTCTTTTCCTACTGGAGGTGAGCAAGTGTGCTCCCCTATCATCAGAAAATTTACAATATCTTTACATTGATAACAGAATGGAATCCAAAATCTAATTAGATCATACAAGACTCTCTAAATTCAACCCCCACTACTCCAGCCAGACTAGCTTTCTTACCAGCTATCACATAAGCCATGCTTATACCTCCCATCCCATTTTTATTCCCTCTCAGCCTTCTAATTTAGGAATTTTTTCTCTTTTTCTGTACTTATCTAAAAATCTATGCATTACGTTAGGACAGCCTCATTTTCCACGAAGCCTCGTCTGATGTCTTCAGGGCACACTGCTGCCTTTCTTTCTACACATGGTGGGAAGAGCCCTGAATTCAGATTTGGAAGATAGAGGTTTGAATATTGGCTCTCCCAGGGGCTAGGAATATACCTTAGAAAAGGGACTTAATCTCTTTGAAAATCCATTTCCTGAACATCTACTATTTCCTTTACAGAGTTATTATGAAAACTAAGTGAAAATATAAGTGGAAAGTATTACACAAAGGGCATATATCCTTATAATGTCTACTTGGGCATTAAATAATGCATTATATTTTCACCTGTTTCAGGTATGTATAGCATTACCCTAAAGAAACAGCATGTTCTTTGAAGTCAAAGATTACTTTTTTTAAAATCCTTTACAATTTCCAATAGCACATAATCATCACTTGTTGAATACTACTTAAGTTCTCAAATTTTCTTCCTTTTAGCCTTTTATTTCTTTCCTTTCCCCCTGATTTAAAAAAAAAAGAAATTTCCCAAACACTACCTATAAGCTGGTATGCCATCTAGCTACACATTCCTTCTGCAGACAGATTTTGAGCATTTAAAATGTATGAAACTCTGTGCCAGGTGAGGATGAATCAGCCCCTTGCCCTTAGAAGCCAGTCTAACTAAGGAAACATATATAAACAAATAATCGTAATAGAAAATTCTATGCAATGATAGAATGTAAAATCCTAAACTTGAACCTGAAAGGAAAGGCAATAAGCTTTGAAGAGAAAATGATACAGAATCATTACTTTATGTCTGTGTTCTACTAATTTCACCCTGAAATGACTTCAAAGTCTGAAGTCAAGGGAGCTCCCCATATTACCTAAAACCAAAGCTTTCCCACCAAGCCCATTATTAAAGGAATATGCAATCAATTATGAGGTTTGGTGCAAGAAGGCTCTGTGGTATCAGAAGCAGTGGCAGGTAGGAGTCCCCAGGATTGGCTTTGGAATTGGTCATATTTGGAGTTTGCCATTCAGTGGCCTATTATTTTGCACATTTTCTATTCTGAGCTTCTGTTTCTTCAGAAGCAAAATAAGATAATAATACCTAACCAAAATATTGTTGGGGGATCAAATAGCCGATGTTTGTAAAGCACTTGTATATAAATGGTAGGCACTGTTATTTTATAGACAGAAAATTGGTGCTCTGCTATTTCATTTAACATAGTCCCTGAGATTTTTGATATAGCAAAATAAACAGTAATCATAATTATTAAAGTGGAATAAAGGGACGCCTGGGTGGCTCAGTCGTTGAGCATCTGCCTTTGACTCAAAGTGTGATCCCAGGGTCCTGGGATAGAGTCCCACATTGGGCTCCCTGCGGGGGAACCTGCTTCTTCTTCTGCCTATGTCTCTCCTCTCTCTTCATGTCTCTCGTGAGTAAGTAAATAAAATCTCTAAAAAAATAAAGTAGAATAAAATAAAATCTTACCTGGCATTTTTCACAGCATTCTCCTATTGCACATTGAAAATTTGCTTTGATTTTACAAATTTTAGCATCACAGCAAATGTTGGTACATTCCTAAGAAATACCAGAAACAAATGCAAATGGTGATTGAGTCTCATTTTTTTTTGCTCTCATTTCACCACATAATATAAATAATATAAGTTTTTATATTATTTATAAGTTTTTCATCACATAGCCCCTACTGTGATATAGGCTGAAAATAATTTTTGGAAAATAAAAGATAGAACAAAGCTCAACATTAGAAAAAGTATACTTTGGATATTTTTCCAAATACAGCGGTTTGTCATGTATCTGAATTCTACTGACATCTTTTTAAATTTTATTATTTTCTCTAGTTCACTCAGCTCCCATGGTAGTACTTGGATCTTTTTTTTTTTTTTTTGTAAAATATGAGAGAAAACAAAAGGAAAAAGAATAGGTTTTAAAATAAAAGTTATCTAAATAGTTAAAAATGTAATTAGTTGAGCTCATTTGTTTTATCCAGCAATATATTCAATCTCTAGAATATGTACTAAAAATCTAAAAGTATAATTCTTTATCCAATTTTGACATTTAATACAACTCTGCATCAAGCAATAGACTGTCTTGCTCTCCCCACCTGGTTTCTGAGAAACCAGGCACCCGCACGAGGTTTTGGGGAAGCTCCTACCTCAGAAACTTCCTCTTATAATTGTTCAGTTTCCTTAAGAGAGTGCTATATTTAAAGTTACAACTTTTTAGGGTTAAAACTGTTGCCCTTATTTCAAATATAAACATCATTTTGGAAAGATTTCTCTTTTTCATAGAATGAATACATTTGTGGTCATATTTTGAAATTACTGAAGAGCTGACCCCTTGAGGCCTTAACATGTCACTCATATGAAGTGTTGATAAAATGCGGGCAAAGGTCCCATTCAGACCCCTGGCTTCCCTGTCAATAGAGTGGGATCAGGCTAGGACTCCTAAGGGTAAAAACTCTGAAGTTGCAAAGAAAAGAACTAAATCCTAGTGAAAGGTGGCTCTGGACAAACATTTGAGTCTACATCTTGAACTTTCCCTTTACCAGCTCTGTGACCTTGGGCAAGTTATTTACATCCTCTGAGCACTACTGCAGTGCTGTGCTGAAAGTAACTGCTCCGTAGGTCCTAGGCACATAAGAAAGGTGAAGTATTTCTGCCAGAAAGGGAGGGATGAAGATACAAAGCCCAGTTGTTAACTGGTTCTTGAAAAACAGGAAATGGAGAGAGAACCCTAAGAAGGAAATTAGGAAGGTCTGTTAAGCAATATAGTATTCATTGTTAGAAAGGTTGGCTTGACAAATGTCTACAAATTAACATATGCAAAATTACAAGAAGTGTCCAATTTCAGAGTAATAATATAGTTTTATAGTATATCTTCTTAGCAATTAAAAGACAAATTAGATCACTTTAGAAAGTATTTGGTGGTACCTCCGGAGTCCCACAATCACAGTCCTCTCCCATTTCTACGACCTGGTTCCCACAGATTGGGATGGATATGATATCAGTGGGCAATGGGGCATTGAAAAGGCAATTTGATAGTTTGTCTTCAAAGAACTTGTCATAGCTGACACGGCTGCAGGAACTGAAGTCTGTAGGTATGTAGAAGCTATGAAGATGAAGAAAGAGGAAATGGAACAGTCATGCTTAGCATGAAGGGAGCAATATCACATTGAAGATAACACCCAAAACCTGCCCCAAAAGATTAAACCCAATCCGCTGCCCAACTGCTATGTTATGAGCTCATTTGTGCGCCTGCATTAGCCATCCTGGATGGACACAAACACTTCCAGCTTAATGGAAAACTATGTCAGATCTCAAAGTGTAGCATCTAGGCTACTGTTTAAAAAAAAAAAAAAAAAGAAGATATTTCTGACTTATCCAGATAATCTTATCAGCCTTAGGCCATTTTGGTCGTGAAGTCCTAATGGTAGTAAAGTCATATTTATTTATGTGTCTCAGAATTCACTTTCCTCAGAGGAATTACTTTGGACAGAATGTCTTCAGTTCACAAATAAAGCTGAGGTTTAAAAATGCAGGAGTATCTGGGAGAGATAACATAAGATATGTGCCTGGCATGCCACCACAATGCTACTTTGTGGAAGGGTGTGAGAGATTAACCCGAGATTGAGTGAGATGCGACGGGCAAGGAAAACAGATATATAAAGGGGATTGTGGGATTTTGAAAGACAAAATTCCCTGGTAACTTTGTTTAGGCAAGGCAGGAATGTATAATCTCTCTGTCCTCCTGCAAGGATGTTCTTCTTTCATTAGATTTTTCTCGAGAACCACTCAATCTGAATTCATTGAAAATTTGATAAATACTAATGATTTCCTGAAACCAGGTCTTGTGCAGATGAGGTGAAGTAAAAAATGTCAATCACCCCAGCAGCAAAGACACAGTATGTTTGAATGATGTCTTAGGTAATGAAAAATATTGCATATAGATGAGAGATAATGTGGTTTGGCATAGATATGCATTCATGATTATACTATTTAATATTTAAAAGCTTGAATGTGTTGCTGAAGATGACATGAAAGACAAAGCACAGCCCAGAGTGAACCAAAATCAGGGACAGATAGCATCTTCCCAGAGAGCCTCACCTTAGTGCTCTGTCCATCACACATATTGTCGAAGGGCACTTGCAAACATAGGAGTCATGAAACATTCCAAAGTTATGGCCCATTTCATGGGCCATGGTCCCTGCTACTCTAAGCACGTTGCTACTGTGGTCCTAAGAGCAAGAATAGGGAAATAGATCCTCTGGTTTTCAAACTAAATTATCACTCAGAGTATAATTAGTTTTACTAACTGGGGCTGAGAAAATTATTTTACCTTTGGCTTTTTACCTGCTCACCATTTCTCTTTCTCTTCCTCCCCTTCTCCCTTCCTCCTGCCACATGCATACAGGCGCATGCACACACACACACACACACACACACACACACACACACAACTTTGGTACCAAATACACATCACTGGGCACACTGATTGCTCTTTATTCTTGTAAATGGAGAATATTTATAATAAGCAACGTTTTGTGGTTTCCTGCCAGGAGATACAGTGACTAAATGTCTTCAACGATGATAAGAAATCAAAAAATTTTTAAAACAATCTACCCCCCACTCCAGGCTTGCTGTTAATGTCTTCTAATTTGATGGGAAGTCTTTGATATGTTTAGCTAATAGGGACCTGAAAAAAAACTAAGAAAAACTGGAGATATGTTTAGATTTTATACATTGCCTTATTTGAGGTTCCTTAAATTTATGGTATCTCCCTTTAAATAATTATTTTCATAACCTCTATGTTTCTTTCATTTCAGATGAACTCTATTATATGTCTCTAAACTTTACCCACCCTTTGAAGTTTACTTTAAAGCAAATTTCCTGACCAAATTAACCTTCATCAATAATCCTCTTCTCTGGATTCCTATTGCAGCTTTCAATTCTACTATCACATATTATTAAGTAGTGCTTTAAATAGTCTAATTTCTTTTCCAATTTTATGGTAGCTCTTTCAAGTCAGAAAAAAAAATATATATATATATGATGAGAAGTTTTTGCTCTGAAATGTGTCTTTTTTTTTCTACCTCAAGATTTCCCCTTTCATTTTAATTTTCATCAGTTTGATTATAATTATGGTATAACTAGTTTTTTTTGGAAAAATGGGTAATTTTTCCCATATATATATATATATATATATATATATATATAGAGAGAGAGAGAGAGAGAGAGAGGTCTCTACCACCTGGCAGTGGAATAGGAACACTATAAGGACCTACCCAAGACACTAAGGAACTCCAGACTGAGGCTTAATAAGAACAAAAGAAAATATCCCCTCTGATCAAAAGCCTAATCATCAATAACAGGTGACAACTAGCTATTGAGAGATTCAATAGCATAAACTCTCTGGGGAATCCAGGAAAGACCTACAGATGAGTGTGAAACACACACTGAGAAAAATCCTCTGAAAACCAGCCCTCACCCTAAATACAAAACAATGTTAGAGCAATTTAAAGCCTGTAATGTACTGAAGGCAGTCATAGCAACAACAACAAAATCCCAAACCCAGCTCAATTCCTGTTACATTGATTCAAATCCTCACACAAGAGGCCTAGCAGAAGGAAAGAAATGATCATTTCCAGGCCAAAAATTACACCCACCCACCCACACACACACACACACACACACACATACAGCTCAGACTAGTGTCTTTCACAGGATGTCTGACTTTCAACAAAAAATAATAAGCATCCAAAAGAAAGAAAAGCAATACCCTGCCAATCAACAGATCCAGATTCATATCTGACACAGATGTTAAAACTATCAGACAACACTTCAAAACAACTATGATTAATATGTTAAAAGCTCTAGTGGAAAAGATGAATATCACACAAACCTGGATGAGAACTTTCAGCAGAGCTAGACACCATAAGAAAGACTCAAATGGAAATGCTAGAAATGAAATAGACAGTAACAGGTGAATGAGGTATTCAACAGGCTTAAGAATAGATTCGGAATAGCTGAGGAAATAATCACTGGTCTTAACAGTTCAACAAAAATTAACCAAATGGAAACACAAAGTTCAAAAAGAATAAAAAAGAAAACAAACAGTAGAACAGAGCATACAAGTTTTGAGGGGCAATATAAAATGGTCACAGACATATGTATCCCTGGAAGAAAAAGGGGATAGAATTAAATAGAAGAAATATTTGAAGAAGTAATGGTTGAGAAATTTCCAAAACACATCAGATACAAGCCCTTGGTCCAAGAAGTTCCGGGAACACTAAGTGGAATAAATTACCCATTTTTTCCAAAAAAAACCCTACTTAGTTATACCATAATTATAATCAAACTGATGAAAATTAAAAAGAAAGAAGTCTTGAGGTAGAAAAAAAAGACACATTTCAGAGCAAAAAAGATAAAGTTTACACCAGACTTTTCATCAGGAACTCTGCAATCCAGCAGACAGTGAATTGAAATCATTAGAAGTGCTCAAAGAAAAACCCAGAATTACAAACCCAGTGAAAATATATACAAAACAGAAATAGAGATAAAGTCATCTGAAAGTAACTAAAAGAATTCATTGACAGCATACCAGTATTACAAGAAAGTTTTTTTAAATCTGGTAGAAAATATATATATATACCAGACAGAAACTTGTAGCTATACAAAGAAATGATGAGTGTTGGGAATGTGATAAGATGATTGTAGGTAAATATAGATAAGAATAATACTATTTTTTTCTTATTTTAAATTGCATTGGGAGATAGACTAAGAAAAACTAATAATAATATATTGTGTATTTATAATGTATGTGAAGTTAAACACATGATAACAATAGCACAAAAAAATGGAAGGGAGTAACTAGGGGTATACTCTTGTACAACAACTCCAGAGTATTTCTTTTTTTAAAAAGATTTTTATGTATTTATTTTTTTAAAGAGAGAATGTGCAGGGAGGAAGGGCAGAGGGAGAGGGAGAGTCTTAAGCAGACTCCACGTTGCACAGAGAGCCCAATGTGGGGCTCTGTCTCATCACTTAGATCATGAACTGAGCTGAAACCTACAGTCTGATGCTTAAACAACTGCACCACCCTGGCGCCCTGAGCACAAAAGTATTTCAAGGTATAAACAGACAAGTGGAGCTGTATAATAAACCAGGGCAACCATTAAAAATAAACAAATAGAGATAACAATGAAAAGCTAATAATGGAAATAAATAAAATTATTTTCAAAAATCCTTAATCCTAAGGAGAGCAAAAAAATGGAATACGATGAAATATCAAACATGTAGCAAGACGGAAGCTTTTAGTCCAATAATATCAATAATTATATTACATATAAGTGATTTAAATACACCAAATAAAATACAGAAAATGTCAAATTAGATAAAAAGTAAAGCCCAAGTATCTACTGTCTACCAGAAACCTTTAGATGTAGAGAAAAATATATGCTGAAAATAAAAATAAGGAAAAGGTTGTATCAAACAAACTTTAGCCACCCACAAAATGTTGGAGTAACTATAATAATATCAGAAAAAGTAGACTTCAGAACAGGAACATTTCAGGAAAAAAGAGAAATATAAAATAATAAATACATTAATTCTCCAAAGAGACATGATAACTCTATTTGTGATTTGCTTAACAGAGCTTCAAAATACATTAAGGGATGACTTATAGAATTGAAACAATAGACAAATATACAATTACGCTTGGATACTTAACCATTCTCTCTACATAAATGATTCAAAAGAACCGAACAAGAGGATAAATGAACTTGATGTAATTGACAGTTACAGAACACTCCATCTACTAACAGCGGAAAACATTCTTTTTCAAGTTCACATGCAGTATTGATCAAGAACAAACCTCAAAAAGGTTTAAAATATCAAAAGTTTACTAAGGAAAATATTTTGTAAATATTTTTCCCAGACTATTAGGGACTGAATTGTGCACCTCCCACCCCAGTTCATATATTGAAGCCTTAACCTCCAATGTGACTGTATAGGGCTTCTAAGGAGGTAATTAAGGTTAAATAAGACTGTACTCCTGGGACCCTAAAACAACAGGACTGAAGAGAAAGGGATGTATGCTTCGAGGAAAAGCCATGTGAGGATGGCAAGAAGGTGGCCATCTGCAAGCCAATGGGGGAGATCTGAGGCAAAGCCAAACCTACCAACACCTGGATCTTGGAATTTTAGCCTCCAGAACTCTGAGAAAATACATTTCTGTTGTTTAAGCCATATACCCCAGGGTATTTTGTTATGGCAGCCCTAGCAAATGAATACACAGATCATAACAAAACGAAATATAAAAAATCCATAATAGAAATTATTACAGTACACTTCTAAATAATACATGAGTCAAAAAGGAGATCAAAAAAGAAATTAGAAAATATTTTTAACTGAATGAAAATGAAACACACTTATCTAAATTGGATGGATTCAACTAAAGCAGTACATGGAAGGAAATTTATGAATTAAATGTTTGAATTTGAAAAAAGTCTCAAATGAACAACCTAAAATTCTTCCTTAAGTAACAGAAAAAGAAGAGAACAAATTAAATGCAGAGAAAGCAAAAGAAATTCAATAATCAAGACAAGAGTAGAAATCAATGAAACTGAAAACAGGAAAACTATGCATAAAGTATCAGTAAAGCAAAAGCTGTTCTTAGAAGTGAATAAAATTAATGAACCCTCACCAAGACTTACCATGAGAAAAAGAGTAAATTACTAATATCATGAATGAGAGAAGACATCACTACAGATATAAAAAATTCTATGGATATAAAATAGGATAACAGGAATATTGTCAACATATTTATGCCAATTTAAATGAAATGGACATTTTCCTTAGAGACACAAATTATCAAGGCTCAGTCAAGAAAAGATAAATAGCTTGATAGTACTATATTTGTAGAAGAAATTTTATTTGTAGTTAAGAACCTTTCCATAATGAAAATTTCAGACCCATGTTATTTTACTGATGAATTGTACCAAATATTTTAAGAAGGAATAATTCCAATTTTACTAAAACCTGCCAGAAAATTGAAAAGTTGGGAACATACCAATTTATGTAACCAGATTTACCCTAATAACAAAATCTGAAAAATACGGAAGAGTGAAAGACAACTACAGGCTAATACCCTTCATGGTTATATAGAATACAGAAATCCTCAAGATATGTTAGCTTGTTAAATCTAGCAAGATATAAAAAAAAATAATGCATTATGGCCATGCTGCGTCTATGCTCGATATGCAAGGTTGTTTCAACATTTGAAATTCAATCATACTACCTATCATATCAACACACACACAAACTACATGATTCAGAAAAAAGAGCATTTGACCGACTTGACTGTAGAACCAACTATTTATCTTCAAGCAAACCTGAACAATGCCAACAGAATGATAAGGAGAGCACATTGTAGACATGAAAGCAAGGCCCACAGTTGTTCCAGAAAGTTTTGTTGCTCTGCAAGAAAGAAAAAAAAATTGATGTAACAATGTATGATTCTCAACTATATGCTCTACAGACAATTCATCCAGGACTCTAAATGCTTAACAGAGAAACTCACATTGTAAATAAAAACTTAAGTGTTTCTTTCAGGTTTTGAATTTGCATTAGACTTTTTTTACATGCCATGGTTGTCATATCACCTAAATAGAGGTCCCTGGATATAATAATTTTCAATACTTTATTCATATAGATAAATAAATCTTATTTGTACAGTATTATTGTAATGCATGCTTTGTTTTAATTTATGTCTTTCTTTCACATATTTTTATATTCAATTGCTTTTGTTTTCTTTTAGTACAGTTTTAGCTATAGTGGGATTTGGAATTTGGGCCCATTCTGGTGGTATTTGTGTTACTGAAGCATTTATGTTAACAAATATTGAAATATTTGTTACTGGAAAGGAATTTGAACCACTTGCATTTTGTTGCATAGATGATTGGTCTGGTCTTTTGTAATTTTAATTTCTTTTTTAAGTTTTGTTCAGTTTGTTTTTCTTTCAATTTGTAATGATTCCTTGTGCTGCTTTTGTTATTATTCTGCTATCTGTTCAAGATCCTGGCCCTGGGTTGTCTCTAATGGTTTACAAAGAATACATTATTTTAAAAATTCCTTAGTAAATGCAGTTACATAAAGTTGAACTTATATTTTCCCACTTATCATTAATAACTGAGAGTATTGATTTTGCCATGCAAAACAATGAAAAATAGATAATTTCTTCCTGCTTTACATTTCCTTTGAAAAATTTTCAGATATCTGTTACTTGAAGTGGTATTCTGCAGTATCTATGATATTTTAAAGATTCATGGCGCTCATATCCTCTTCAAAAAGTATGCTATAAAATTACTTATATTCAAATCTGCATTTGTGTAGCTTTAATACCCACTACCAGCTCATTTACAATAAATAAAATTTTCTCCCATTATGGAGCTAGCTATTTCGGCTCCTCTTTTTAGTGAGTATAGTTGTACTACAAGGTTTTTACCCAGTTATGTTGACTTGTCAGGTAAAGGCTATGACTTTCAGTTTATAAGGAAAGGGCAATTATTTCCTTCCAGCATATCTAATTGGTACTTTTATCCTGTTTATTCTAGTCTAGTCAGGAAATCTATTTTTTTTTGAAATCTATTCTTGATATTGGATTGCCATTTTGTGCCCTCTTTAATGCCCATTGCACAGTTACCCTATCCCCCCTCCCCTCCAGCAACCCTCAGTTTGTTTCTTAGAGTTAAGAGTCTCTTGTGGTTTGCCTCTTTCTCTGCTTCCATCTTATTTTATTTTTCTTTTCCTTCCCCTATATTCATCTGTTTTGTTTCTTAAAATATACATATGAGTGAAATCATATACTATTTGTCTTCTCTGACTTATTTCACTTAGCATAATACACTCTAGTTTACATAATACACCATGTCATTGCAAATGGCAAGATTTCATTCTTTTACCCATTCATCTGTTGAAGGACATCCGGGCTCTTTCCATATTTTGGCTATTGTGGACATTGCTGCTATGAACATTGGGGAGCAGTGCCCCTCTGAATCACTATTTTTGTATCCTTTGGATAAATACCTAATAAATACTGTGTGATTTCTAAGCTTCAGCCATGAGAAATCTGGAAGCTTTCTCTTGGTCCTCTTTGAATGATTCTTCTAGGGGAAAACTGGTCACCTTGCAAAATATCCGGAACCCTGAGACTGCCATGCTGGAGGGAGTCCAAGTTAGCTACATGAGAGCTATATATACAGAGATGACCAACCAGTGCCTGTGCTTCAGCCATATCAGGCAAGGAAACAGACATTTAAGAAGACTTCTTTTTAGGTCAGGAAGTTATGGGCTGATATGTTATGTGTAGTAGATAACCAGCACAGAGTATTAATTAATTCTTATTTCCTGTAACAACTCCTGTTTTCTTAGGAAGTAAAACTTGAATAATTTTGTCATTCCTTGCGGCTTCCTTCTATTGATTCCAGCTGCAAACTATCCAGTAGAATTTTCTTGATTTCTTTTGAGGGATATGCTCAGCAGTCTTGTCTAATTTATAATCACCAGATTTAATTCTCATTTTTCTTTTTTTTTAATTAGTCATTTTAAAAGCAGGATGGTGGAGGTGTGGGATTAGAATGTCATATGCAATTTTCTTTCTATCCTAGAAGTTTGTCCTGACTAGTGCTTAAAGCTGATCAGGTGTTCTAAAACATTGAAACAAAATTTCTCTTCCCATTATCTAAACCTGTCATTCCTTCCTGTATACCCAATCAAAAAGACAAAATTCCAATGAATCATTGTTAAGTTGTTAGCTTTTCTTTTAAAATAAAAGAACAAGGTAATAAGGTAAGACCATATTCACCATAAGATTCAAATGAGTACGTTTTAAACTTGTAAACCCCCCCCTCCATGTAAGCCATTTCCTTTTACCCTGTACCCTGAGATACCACTTGCTTTGTCAAGGCTTTGGTAAGTTTCTATGCAAAATACCACTTAACATATAGAGAGGAAAACCTATACATACGTGATTAACTGAGCGATATCATGAGGTTTTCTTTTTCGGAGGACACTTCCCCTCCATTTGGAAAAATTTTCCAGGGTGGAGCTTGCATTTGGGGTAATCTTTATTTTATCCTCATCATTCCAGATTTCTATACCGACTAAGGCCACATGAGTATTCAGCTTTTTATAAAGCTGTCCAAAGAGAATACATGTCAAAAGAACAACATAATGGTTGTATTATCTTTCAATATTTTCAATGTACTTTACATTTTCGAACTTAATAATAGCAGCACTGTAAAAACTTTCTTTCCAAACACACTTGTGAAATGTACCTGTGTATGCAAGGCAGACACCCTTAGCTATTTCAGGTCAGATAACTCCTTTTTTTTTTTTTTTTTTTGAAACAAAATTCCCACGAAAACAAACTTCTCTTGCTTGCAAACTCAAGAAACATTCTAATTTTTTGTTAGTAGTTTATTACTATGACTTCAACTTAAGTGTATTTACGAAGTTAAGTGCATTTGCTTTGCAATGTTCTGAGTCATAGCAAGGTTGACGCAGTGTTTTGAACTCCAGGAAAGGAACATGCTATAAGAAGAGTCCTGCGTTGGGATCCCTGGGTGGCACAGCGGTTTGGTGCCTGCCTTTGGCCCAGGGCACGATCCAGAAGACCCGGCATCGAATCCCACATCGGGTTCCCGGTGCATGGAGCCTGCTTCTCCCTCTGCCTGTGTCTCTGCCTCTCTCTCTCTCTCTCTCTCTGTGTGTGTGACTATCATAAATAAATAAAAATTTAAAAAAAAATAAAAAAAAAGAAGAGTCCTGCGTATGTGAGTCACAATAAATTAAGTGATCCTCTAATTCTTAAACCTGGACTGAACCAAATAATCTATAATGCACAGAGGATAACCTTTACAAATAATGAGCTAAACTTAAAGACAATATGCTTACTCTAAAAACAAAAGTTTAAATTGCTACTATAGTTTACAAAGCTGTGCAGTGTTGGTTAGAGTGTAAACTTCTAGTTATTAGATGAACGAGTTCTGGGGATCTAGTGTACCACTTGGTAGTGATAGTTAATAATACTATCTTAATTACTTCAGCATTGGTGAAAGTAATTTTTAAATATTCTCGCCACAAAAAAGAAATGGCAGCTATGTGACATGATGGAAGTGTTAGGTCACCTATGGCAGAAATCATTTTGCAAGTAAGCATATCAAATCAACACACTGGACTCCTTAAACTCACTGAGTGCTGGATGCCAATTATGTCACAATAAAGCTGGGGAAGAAAACACTGCACAGTGACAGGCTTTCTCATGGGGCAACTTCTGGCTGAGAAACGTGAAGAAATGGTTTTAAGTAGCTTAGAAAACAATAAGAGCATTGAGGTATGCAATTATCATCAAAAGAAAAGTCAGAATCTCACCAGATGAAAGCCCTCCCCTTGATGAGTCCCTCAACTTCCTGTTTCCATTCTTGCTTTATTTCACTCACCTGACAAAAGTCCAGTCCTGGTTCAAACAATTCCTCCCTACATCTCTCCTGCACCCTGCTCTGGAACACAGTACATTCTGCTGACTGCTTTCACTTGGAAGCCATCACTATCAACCTCAAGTAGTCTTTACCAGTCTCAGTGAACCTGCTGCATTTCCAAAATCTATTTACTCTCAGAGGCTTCTGCACATTTTTTTTCATGCTCACTCTTCTGTTTTTAGAAATTGTGACACTCTCTATTAAAACCTCACTTGAGCAGATGCCTCTGCTTCCAAATTCACTCAGAGTATAGAAGCAATCAGAAGCAATCAGAAGCAAATGCCTACCTTCTGACCTATACCTATTCAAACAATCTATGCCTCCCCTTCTTTACTATATGAATCAATGCTGTGAGCCTTACCTTTCCACTAATGCACTAGATCTCCCACTTCTTCTCAGATCAAGGAGATTATTCCAGTAATTCTTCCATCTTCCTTGCAATTCTATGCTTAGTCTTCCACGGAATCATTCCCATCAGCATAAAAAGGGTGACCCATCATGGTGGGGGGACAGTTTTATAGCCTCTCCCCCTATCACATATTCCCCATTCCATTCTTCTTCTCCCATTTACAGCAAAACTTCTGAAGAGGACTTTCTGTATCTTCTCTCTCTAATCCCACTTCCTATTCTCATTGGACTCACTCTAATTATGCCTTGTCCTCTTACACTCCACAGAGACTTGTGTCATTCAGTTGACCAATAACTTCTACTTTGTTAAATCCAATGGCCAATCCTGAGTAGCAACTAACATCATTGATCATTTCTTCCTTTGATAGAGTTTTGTTTCAGGTTGCTTCCAGAACAGCACTATCCACTCTCCCCTGGTTTTCCTTGAAGCTCATTGTCTACTTTTTCTTGGTCTCTGTCAATTTCTCCCATACTCTGATCAATCTTCAAAGAAGCACCTCAAGGATCTGTTCTCAGTCTCTTAGTCTCTTTTCTACTTATCTACACCCACTCCTTTGGTTATCTTAAAAGAGGGTTGGTAAGGTTAGTCTCTAAAGTTCCATAGAAAATCCTTCAGACTTTAAGGCTGCATGGTTATAACTACTCACCACCACTGGCACTATAATAGAAAAGCAGTCATAGATGTGTAAACAAATGAGCATGGCTATGTTTCATTAAAACTGCTTTTATAAAGGCAGAGGCCAGATCTGGTCCACAGGCTATAGTATGCTGACCCATGTTTTGTGCTAACTGTATGTTTTAAAGACTTATGGATTTATATCTCCACCCAAACCTTGCCCCTGAACTCTAATAAATCTTGTATATCTAGTATTTTCACCTGGGAATCTTTCTTTCCTTCCTTTTTTTTTGGCATCCATGAATCTTTGCTTTAATCTGCATTGATTCAAAATTTTACAATGATATAACCTGGCACATACATGTTACTAGATGCTAGACATGTGGAAGGCATTGACAATATGGACATGTCTACCCTTCATCTCAGGAAATTTCCTAGTATTATTTCTCTGATTTTTGAAATGTAAAGTCTCTAATATTTTCATTTTTAAATGTAAAAATGTTACATGAAACATCATGCATATATTTTAAAAAATTACTTAGTCATAGGACACTTTTAATAAAACTTAGCAATCCACTGTTCATTACTACCCCCACTAAGAAGCAATAATATTTTTGTTGAGATATAATTGACATATAACATTATATTAGTTTTAAGTAAACAAAATAATGATTTGGACCTAGAAGCCTTTATACAAAAAGATGTCTCAAAGTGAATGTGTCCAAAATGGAAATCCTCATCTTGCCTCTGAGTCACTATCCCCCACCCATTCTTAAAGTTGTTCAGGCCCAAACCCTCAATGTCCCTTGACTCTTTTTTTTCTTATACTTTTCATCTCTCATCTACCTCATCTATTCTGTTGACTCTAACCAGAGATCAGCTATTCTCAATAGACCTACTACCACTGCTTTTTCTCAAGCCACCATCATCTTTTGCCCTGAATCAAGTAATGATTTCCCTATCCGGTTTTAGATCTGCCAATTGCTTACCTTCAGTTTATTTCCAACATAATGGCCAATACAATCTTTTAAGAACACATATCTGAACGTCTTACACCTCAGCAGGTTCTCCCAATGTCTTCCTCTCCCATGAATAACAAAGTCCTTAAACAGGCCTACCAGGAATTGAAGGTTCCAGCCACTGCTACCTGTCAGATATCATTTGCTCCCATCCTTGCCCTGACTTACTGCATGCCGGCGACAATGGCCTTCCCCCTGTTCCTCAAATATGATGATCTAGGTTCTGTCCTTAGAACTTCACTCTGCCTTGTGGTCCCTCCCCGAGGATCAGGCACTTCTTTCTCTCCCTTCCTTTTCTACTCAAGTGTCACCTTGGACACCTTGGAAATGGCCTTCCCTCTTTAACACAGCACCAAGAGGAACCTCTCTCTCTCTCTCTCTTTCATTTTTACACTGCTTTATTTTTTTATATAGCACTTATAATCACTGTTCTACATACTCTTTATTTGGAGTGTTTATGTTTGTCTTGAACAAGAATGTAAACTCCTATTTGTTGGTTTTGTTCCCTACTTTATTTCTGTCATCTAGAAAAGTCCCTGTCATGGAGGACCTGGGTAACTCAGTCGATTAAGCATCTGCCTTTGACTCAGGTCATGATCCCAGGGTCCTGGGATTGAGCCCTGCATTGGGCTTCCTGCTCAGAGGGGAGCCTGCTTCTGCCTCTCTCCCTGCCTGCAGTTTCTCTGCTTGTGCTCTCTCTCTCTCTCTCTCTCTCCCTCTCTCTGTCAAATAAATTAATAAAAATATTTAAAAATAAAAAAGAAAGAAAAGCTCCTATCACAAAGGAGACCAAGTTAAAATCTTATCTCTAGCATTTCCTAACTCTGATTTTAGGTGTTACTTTGCTTCCCAGAATCTAATTCTTCAGATATAAATTAGGTTTAGGAATATCTCAGAGTTATTTTGATGATTCAGTGAGATGATATACTGAAAGATGCTACTGTGCCAGAATTTGGCTGATTATATTTGTTTTTTCATGTTCTTCTGTACATTGGCTTCCTGTGGGGATTTGCTGGCCAGTGATGTCTCTCCCCAGACTTTAAAAAAAAACAAAAAACAATTCAAACCAAACCATCTCTTCTACTTTCATCAACCTGAGAATAGTGTGGCAAGTAGGTGAGAAACATCTCTATCATATGATAGTAATATTCAATTAAGTAGCAAAAGTTCAAGAACCAATTAGCAATTTTAGTCTTAAGAGTATTGACTTTATCTCGCTGCTTCATAAGCATTCATAGAAACACCCAAATTGTTAAAATTACACTTAATAAAGTATACCATACCATGTTGACGTAATTGGCCATTTCAAACACCCTCTTTCTTATTTTCTCTCGATCTTGATTGTACTTTTTAAACTAAAAAACAAAAAACAAAACCAACCATGACAAAATATGGGCATTGATAGAAATGAGTATAATTGGAGGGTAAAAAAAGGCAACTTCAGTTTATTTTTACTTATCAGTGGTTATAATTAACAATCAGTTATAAAAGGTAACAGTTAAAAGCTAGAAGCAAAATGCTTCCTTATTATTTCTTTAGCTAAATTGAAGCACTTTCAGAGTAGAGATGATGTTTACTCCTGAAGTAGTAGCTCAGTGTAAAGTTCTAAGGAATTATTCCAAATAAATTTCCATTTAAATACCATGATTTCATAAACTGTGCAGAATCAGTGTAAGGAATAGCTTATTCATTTAAAAAATGTATATGAATGGTAAATGGCAAATGAATTTAGTATAATGAGAAGCCAACCTTCAGGGCCCAAACAAATTAACTTACTCATATTATCATAGCACAAAACTTTTCCTTTTGAGATCACACACATGTAAATGTTAGGTTTCTAATATATGAAACTGCATTCTTGTAAAATAATATAAACAATGTATATTACCAAAGAAAAGCCTTTTTTAGAAGATTCCATTCATTAGTCTTGTACATTTATCACTCCTTGATGAGGATAAACTCTAACTTACCAGCAATTTTACTGCTTAATAAAAGACAGAATGACAAAGGTATTTAATTGGAAATGAAGTTGGGGACAATAATAAAGGATAAAGTGCAAAAAATTGACTTTATGTATATTATATCAGGTGCACATTCCTGAAAAGGAGAAATCATATCATTATATTTCAAATTTCCTAGAATAAGAACATTTCTTAAAAAAGAATAACTCATATTCATGATTTTTCAAAACTGATCCATATGTTTAATACTTCCCATAACAAATTATATAAAAGGGGATTTTAAAAGACACATTTAGGGGGAGGGGCAAGATGGCGGAGGAGTAGGGTCTCCAGGTCACCTGTCCTCAGCAAATTACCTAGAAAACCATCCAATCATCCTGAAAACCTACGAATTCGGCCTGAGATTTAAAGAGAGACCAGCTGGAACGCTCCAGTGAGAAGAGTTCGCGCTTCTATCAAGGTAGGAAGACGGGGAAAAAGAAATAAAGACACAAAAGGCCTCCAAGGGGGAGGGGCCCGCGAGGAGCCGGGCTGAGGCCGGGGCGAGTGTCCCCAGGACAGGAGAGCCCCGTCCCGGAGGAGCAGGAGCTGCACCGACCTTCCCCGCGGAAAGGGGCTCCCCGGGAATTGGAGCAGGATCCCCAGAAAGGCGGGGACGCCCTCGGGCTCCCTGGGACAGTAACAGAGGAACTGCGCCCCGGGAGATGCGCCGAGCTCCCTAAGGGCTGCAGCGCTCGGCGGGACCCGGAGCAGCTCGGAGGGGCTCGGGCGGCGGCTCCGCGGAGGGGGCTGCGGGGCTCCGGGAACAGCTCGGCGGCGGCGGCTCGGGCGGAGGAAGAAGCTCCGCGGAGGGGGCGGCGCGGCTCCGGGAACAGCTCGGAGGGGCTCGGGCGGCGGCTCCGCGGAGGGGGCTGCGCGGCTCCGGGAACAGCTCAGCGGCGGCGGCTCGCGCAGAGGAAGAAGCTCCGCGCGGAGGGGGCTGCGCGGCTCCGGGAACAGCTCGGAGAGGCTCGGGCGGCTGCTCCGCGGAGGGGGCTGCACCGCCGGGAGCGCGAATCCAACAGCGCAGGCCCCGGAGCACAGGGCGCCGGGACACAGCCCAGGATCCGGCCTCCCCCGGGACAGGCAGAGGCCGGGAGGGCCCAGGACAGCAAGGACGCTCCTGCCTGGAACTGAGCAGATCAGCGGCCCCGCCCCGGAGCCCCCAGGCCCTGCAGAAGGAGAGCCCCGGAGCTACTGCGGGGTCTGACTCCAGGGTCCCAGAGCTGCCCCCGCCACTGTGGCTTCCTCCCGGGGCCTCACGGGGTGAACAACCCCCACTGAGCCCTGCACCAGGCAGGGGCAGAGCAGCTCCCCCAAGTGCTAACACCTGAGAATCAGCACAGCAGGCCCCTCCCCAGAAGACCAGCGAGACGGACCAGTTCCAAGGGAAATCAAGGGACTTAAACTACACAGAATCGGAAGATACTCCCCCGTGGTTTTTTTTGTTTTTTGTTTTTTTGTTTTTGTTTTTGTTTTTTTTTGTTTTGTTTTGTTTTGTGCTTTTTTTTTCTCTCTTTCTTCTTGATTTCTGATTGCTTCCCCCACCCCCCCTTTTTTCTTTTTTCTCCTTTCTTTCTTTTTCTTTCTTTTTCTCTTTTTCCCCTATTTTTTTCTTCTTTCTCTTTTTTCTTTTTCTCTTTTCTTTCCTTCTCTCTCTTTTTCTCCTTTTCCCAATACAACTTGTTTTTGGCCACTCTGCACTGAGCAAAATGACTAGAAGGAAAACCCCTCAAAAAAAAGAATCAGAAACAGCCCACTCTCCCACAGAGTTACAAAATATGGATTACAATTCAATGTCAGAAAGCCAATTCAGAAGCACTATTTTACAGCTACTGGTGGCTCTAGAAAAAACCATAAAGGACTCAAGAGACTTCATGACTGCAGAATTTAGATCTAATCAGGCAGAAATTAAAAATCAATTAAATGAGATGCAATCCAAGCTAGAAGTCCTAACGACGAGGCTTGACGAGGTGGAAGAACGAGTGAGTGACATAGAAGACAAGTTGATGGCAAAGAGGGAAACTGAGGAAAAAAGAGACAGGCAATTAAAAGACCATGAGGATAGATTAAGGGAAATAAATGATAGCCTGAGGAAGAAAAACCTACCTTTAATTGGGGTTCCCGAGGGCGCGGAAAGGGACAGAGGGCCAGAATATGTATTTGAACAAATCCTAGCTGAAAACTTTCCGAATCTGGGAAGGGAAACAGGCATTCAGATCCAGGAAATAGAGAGATCCCACCCTAAAATCAACAAAAACCGTTCAACACCTCGACATTTAATAGTGAAGCTTGCAAATTCCAAAGATAAGGAGAAGATCCTTAAAGCAGCAAGAGAAAAAAAGTCCCTGACTTTTATGGGGAGGAATATTAGGGTAACAGCAGACCTCTCCACAGAGACCTGGCAGGCCAGAAAGGGCTGGCAGGATATATTCAGGGTCCTAAATGAAAAGAACATGCAACCAAGAATACTTTACCCCGCAAGGCTTTCATTCAAAATGGAAGGAGAGATAAAGAGCTTCCAAGACAGGCAGGAACTGAAAGAATATGTAACCTCCAAACCAACTCTGCAAGAAATTTTAAGGGGGACTCTTAAAATTCCTCTTTAAGAAGAAGTTCAGTGGAACAATCCACAAAAACAAGGACTGAATAGATATGATGACACTAAACTCATATCTATCAATAGTAACTCTGAATGTGAACGGGCTTAATGACCCCATCAAAAGGCGCAGGGTTTCAGACTGGATAAAAAAGCAGGACCCATCTATTTGCTGTCTACAAGAGACTCATTTTAGACAGAAGGACACCTACAACCTGAAAATAAAAGGTTGGAGAACCATTTACCATTCAAATGGTCCTCAAAAGAAAGCAGGGTTAGCCATCCTTATATCAGATAAATTAAAATTTACCCCGAAGACTATAGTGAGAGATGAAGAGGGACACTATCTCATACTCAAAGGATCTATCCAACAAGAGGACTTAACACTCCTCAATATATATGCCCCGAATGTGGGAGCTGCCAAATATTTAAACCAATTAATAACCAAACTCAAGAAATACCTTGATAATAATACACTTATACTTGGTGACTTCAATCTAGCTCTTTTTACCCTGGATAGGTCTTCTAAGCACAACATCTCCAAAGAAACGAGAGCTTTAAATGATACACTGGACCAGATGGATTTCACAGATATCTACAGAACTTTACATCCAAACTCAACTGAATACACATTCTTCTCAAGTGCACATGGAACTTTCTCCAGAATAGACCACATACTGGGTCACAAATCGGGTCTGAACCGATACCAAAAGATCGGGATAGTCCCCTGTATATTCTCAGACCATAATGCCTTGAAATTAGAACTTAATCACAACAAGAAATATGGAAGGACCACAAACACGTGGAGGTTAAGGACCATCCTGCTAAAAGATGAAAAGGTCAACCAGGAAATTAAGGAAGAATTAAAAAGATTCATGGAAACTAATGAAAATGAAGATACAACCGTTCAAAATCTTTGGGATGCAGCAAAAGCAGTCCTGAGGGGGAAATACATCGCAATACAAGCATACATTCAAAAACTGGAAAGATCTCAAATTCAAAAGCTCACCTTACACATAAAGGAACTAGAGAAAAAGCAACAAATAGACCCCACCCCCAGCAGAAGAAGAGAGTTAATTAAAATTCGAGCAGAACTCAATGATATCGAGACCAAAAGAACTGTGGAACAGATCAACAGAACCAGGAGTTGGTTCTTTGAAAGAATTAATAAGATAGATAAACCATTAGCCAACCTTATTAAAAAGAAGAGAGAGAAGACTCAAATTAATAAAATCATGAATGAGAAAGGGGACATCACTACCAACACCAAGGAAATACAAACGATTTTAAAAACATATTATGAACAGCTGTACGCCAATAAATTAGGAAATCTAGAAGAAATGGACGCATTCCTGGAAAGCCACAAACTACCAAAACTGGAGCAGGAAGAAATAGAAAACCTGAACAGGCCAATAACCAGGGAGGAAATTGAAGCAGTCATCAAAAACCTCCCAAGACACAAGAGTCCAGGGCCAGATGGCTTCCCAGGGGAATTCTATCAAACGTTTAAAGAAGAAATCATACCTATTCTACTAAAGCTGTTTGGAAAGATAGAAAGAGATGGAGTACTTCCAAATTCGTTCTATGAGGCCAGCATCACCTTAATTCCGAAACCAGACAAAGACCCCACCAAAAAGGAGAATTACAGACCAATATCCCTGATGAACATGGATGCAAAAATTCTCAACAAGATACTAGCCAATAGGATCCAACAACACATTAAGAAAATTATTCACCATGACCAAGTAGGATTTATCCCTGGGACACAAGGCTGGTTCAACACTCGTAAAACCATCAATGTGATTCATCATATCAGCAAGAGAAAAACCAAGAACCATATGATACTCTCATTAGATGCAGAGAAAGCATTTGACAAAATACAGCATCCATTCCTGATCAAAACCCTTCAGAGTGTTGGGATAGAGGGAACTTTCCTCGACATCTTAAAAGCCATCTACGAAAAGCCCACAGCAAATATCATTCTCAATGGGGAAGCACTGGGAGCCTTTCCCCTAAGATCAGGAACAAGACAGGGATGTCCACTCTCACCACTGCTGTTCAACATAGTTCTGGAAGTCCTCGCCTCAGCAATCAGACAACAAAAAGACATTAAAGGCATTCAAATTGGCAAAGAAGAAGTCAAACTCTCCCTCTTCGCCGATGACATGATACTCTACATAGAAAACCCAAAAGCCTCCACCCCCAGATTGCTAGAACTCATACAGCAATTTGGTAGCGTGGCAGGATACAAAATCAATGCCCAGAAATCAATGGCATTTCTATACACTAACAATGAGACTGAAGAAAGAGAAATTAAGGAGTCAATCCCATTTACAATTGCACCCAAAAGCATAAGATACCTAGGAATAAACCTAACCAAAGAGGTAAAAGATCTATACCCTAAAAACTATAGAACACTTCTGAAAGAATTTGAGGAAGACACAAAGAGATGGAAAAATATTCCATGCTCATGGATTGGCAGAATTAATATTGTAAAAATGTCAATGTTACCCAGGGCAATTTATACGTTTAATGCAATCCCTATCAAAATACCATGGACTTTCTTCAGAGAGTTAGAACAAATTATTTTAAGATTTGTGTGGAATCAGAAAAGACCCCGAATAGCCAGGGGAATTTTAAAAAAGAAAACCTTAGCTGGGGGCATCACAATGCCAGATTTCAGGTTGTATTACAAAGCTGTGGTCATCAAGACAGTGTGGTACTGGCACAAAAACAGACACATATATCAATGGAACAGAATAGAGAACCCAGAAGTGGACCCTGAAATGTACGGCCATCTAATATTCGATAAAGGAGGAAAGACTATCCATTGGAAGAAAGACAGTCTCTTCAATAAATGGTGCTGGGAAAATTGGACATCCACATGCAGAAGAATGAAACTGGACCACTCTCTTTCACCATACACAAAGATAAACTCAAAATGGATGAGAGATCTAAATGTGAGACAAGATTCCATCAAAATCCTAGAGGAGAACACAGGCAACACCCTTTTTGAACTTGGCCACAGTAACTTCTTGCAAGATACATCCAACGAAGGCGAAAGAAACAAAAGCAAAAATGAACTATTGGGACTTCATCAAGATAAGAAGCTTTTGCACAGCAAAGGATACAGTCAACAAAACTAAAAGACAACCTACAGAATGGGAGAAGATATTTGCAAATGACATATCAGATAAAGGGCTAGTTTCCAAAATCTATAAAGAACTTATTAAACTCAACACCAAAGAAACAAACAATCCAATCATGAAATGGGCAAAAGACATGAAGAGAAATCTCACAGAGGAAGACATGGACATGGCCAACATGCACATGAGAAAATGCTCTGCATCACTTGCCATCAGGGAAATACAAATCAAAACCACAATGAGATACCACCTCACACCAGTGAGAATGGGGAAAATTAACAAGGCAGGAAACAACAAATGTTGGAGAGGATGCGGAGAAAAGGGAACCCTCTTACACTGTTGGTGGGAATGTGAACTGGTGCAGCCACTCTGGAAAACTGTGTGGAGGTTCCTCAAAGAGTTAAAAATAGACCTGCCCTACGACCCAGCAATTGCACTGTTGGGGATTTACCCCAAAGATTCAGATGCAATGAAACGTCGGGACACCTGCACCCCGATGTTTCTATCAGCAATGGCCACAATAGCCAAACTGTGGAAGGAGCCTCGGTGTCCATCGAAAGATGAATGGATAAAGAAGATGTGGTTTATGTATACAATGGAATATTACTCAGCAATTAGAAACGACAAATACCCACCATTTGCTTCAACGTGGATGGAACTGGAGGGTATTATGCTGAGTGAAATAAGTCAATCGGAGAAGGACAAACAGTGTATGTTCTCATTCATTTGGGGAATATGAATAATAGTGAAAGGGAATATAAAGGAAGGGAAAAGAAATGTTGGGAAATATCAGGAAGGGAGACAGAACATAAAGACTCCTAACTCGGGGAAACGAACTAGGGGTGGTGGAAGGGGAGGAGGGCGGGTGTTGGAGGGGAATGGGTGACGGGCACTGAGGTGGACACTTGACGGGATGAGCACTGGGTGTTTTTCTGTATGTTGGTAAATTAAACACCAATAAAAGTTAATTTAAAAAAAAATAAAATAAAATAAAATAAAAGACACATTTATCTGTTATAATTACCTCACCATTATCCAGGACCAAATAATATTCTATGTATTTCTTACGTTCTGGACCCTTCTGGTCAATTGATTTCTGTAATAAATATAAAAAAGAAAATTACCGAGACAACCTCATTCTCTGCAAGAGTCATCCTTTTATTTGAAATGTGTAATTTTATAAAAGATTGTTTTTTTAAAAAAATTATAAAAGGTCTGGCAATAAAGGAAAACATACCATTTTAACTCTAAGGAACCATAATTATCCACAGACAAGTCTCAGATATCAGAGCTTGAAGGGACATCAGTGGTAATCTAGTCTGACCCCTTCAATTTGCCAGAATTTAAATGATTGCACAGCTAACTAATAGGTCTGCAAAGTTTGGATTGTTTTTTTAACAATGGGCTGTCTCCACTATTCCTGCCCTGAAATAAAGAGACTCTGACTTCAGCACCCTTCTAGAGTTCTCTTGTTGTCCTTGTTGCTGTTGGTGGTGGTGGTGGTGGTTTTAAGTAGCCTTTTATCCCCCTCCCAGTGAGTACCCCCTTCCTTAGCAACGGGCAGTGCCCAGAGCCACCATGGTACCTAGTCTGCTCTTTTCTCCTCAGACAGAGCTGAATCTCTTTCCCACATTCGAAGCTTCCCTATTTTCTGTTCCTTTTTCTCCACAAAACAAAACAACCATAACAAAAGGTACATTTTATAGTGGATTGTCTCATTGAAAAGTAGCAGATACATTATTCATACTAAATAATAAACTATCAAAGTTTATTATGTTGCATTTCTGGAAGTGTTTGTCTTTTAACAAGTAAGTAAGCTTCCATTAGCAAGAACACATTACTGAAGGTAGACTTTTAGGTGTTGTCCAATGAGCCACACACTTCCCTCCCAGGGTCCAGAGGAGCAGCATATTCATTAGCATGTAGTCTGTGCTCCAGCACAGTACTCCAGTGCTGTGGCCACTAAGAATAAAGCAGTGAAACAGATATGGTCTGTAGTACAAGGAGCTCCTGCTTGGCAAACAGGCAGAGATAAATCAGGTGGTGATTAGTTCTATGCAGAGGATTAAATGGAGTTATGTGGAATTGAGTGATGAGGTAGTTATTTTAGAATAGATGGTTAGGGAAGGCTCTAAGGAGTTGGTCATGCAGCAGACATATTAATGAAAATGAGAAACCAGGCAAGGGAAGATAAATTGGAAGATAATTCCAGCAGAGAAAAAAATGAACAAAAAGACTGAAGTGAATTGATATTGACCTGTTTAAAGCCCAGGAAAAAAAGTCTATGTTTGTCAGAACATAATAGGGGAAGTCGTCAGTGGGTGGGGAGTAGAAGGTAGAGAGATTACAGAGGGAAGTGGGGCCCTAATCATACAGGGATTTGTAACTCACTGTCATCCCTTCTCTGTTTGATCTCTCCATATCAGTGACCTTCATAAAAGCTCAAACTGGGGCCCCATTCTTTATCCATATATCCTTCCCATCCTGTGTTATACCTTTTTTAAATAGGAACTCTATCTATTTCATGCATTCATTCAAGTGTCTAATACCACAAACTTAATGTGGTCAAAATATAACTACCAATTCCCAAACTTCAGACAAAACTTGCTTCTCCCTTATTCTTCCTATCTCAGTTAACAATACTATCATTCATCATTTGCTCTGGCCCAAGCCTAGAAATTATCCTTGATTCTTTTATCCTTCATCTCTAGGAGTAGTTCTGGGTTCCTAGATAACACATCAATGGTAGAATTTAAACCCACAACAAACTGAACCCAAAGGAGATTTTCTTTTATTTAGACTCATTCTACCCAGTTCTTATGGATTCTGGGAACATTTAGAAGATATGATTGGATATAAAGTGTCCCCTGAAGGATATGAAAGTAATAATGGTAATAACTTTTTATTTACACCTTATGGTTTCAAACAGGCCATATTCATTTTTCTTCTGTGACTGTAACTTGAATTCATATATGGAAGATTATTCTAAGTCCCTCTGGGCATAGCCTGTACTTAATTTTGCTCCCTACTACATCCCCACCACCTATGGCAAGAAAGAAATCTGTTGAGTGAGTTCATTTATGAAGACAGTAGGATATTTTATGTCAAAGTAATAATACTTTAAACCTTTTTTGTATGTTGTAGTATTGCCAATATTGGCTGTTTCTAGAGGGAAAGGTATATATATATATATATATATATATATATATATATATATATATATATATACTTCTTTTTAACCCTGGCACATTGTTGTTGATCTGCAAATACTTATTAAATAAATCATCAGTGTACAACAAAGTTCTGATGTCTACAGCCTACCATAGTACTAAGAGTTCAACAATGACTATAAAGCTTCCATTAATTGTAACTACTAAGACTGGAACCCTGGGTAGCCAGGACAGGATACATGAGAGCACTGCAAATAAAAAATAAAAGTAGGCATACCACCAGTCTGGTGGCAGGTAGGACCACACTCTGCCGAGATCCATGTGCCCACAATATGTTATCCATCCCACAGGTGCTGTTAGTCTTCTTTTCATGGGGATCATACTTGAAAAGTGCATGTTCCTGCCCATCATCATTGGTGGGGCTTAAAGGCTCAATAAGGTACTTTTGATCTCCCTGACTGAAGTAGCCCCTGAAAAACATGAGAATCCAGGCTTTTAAAAAAATATTTCTGCTTTTGAGTGCTATAGACTTATAGACTCCAAAAAGTTACCAATACCACATAATTTCAAGCTCATGGCAGTAGAATATACTGTAACATTGCAGCTAAAGATACCTAGAGATGACCCAAACTTATTTTTTTTCCTCCCAGCAAATGGGACCTATTGGGAAGAAGTGACTACTGTAATGTCACATAGCTAACTTACATCAGTGCTGACACTAGAATGGAAATTTCCTGATTCTTACCCAGTGGTCTTCAATTCTAGTACCTTGTCTGCTCTACAGGTGCACTGAAAAATGAAGAATTTGGGGTCTGAAAAAGAAGAGTTAAGATTCTGTGTCTATAATTTCTTAGCTATGATACTATGGGAAAATTACCTAACCTCACATAGCCTCTCCATTTATAACATTAACATAATACTTACCCAATAGAATGATTGTTAATATTGAAGAACATAATAAATAAAGCACATGATCAACAAATGTTACCAATTTCTTCTCAATTATCTCTGCTGAAGCCCCACGCTAAGAGTCACTTAATCAATATTTAGGGAGCACCCATTATTTATTAGTCACTGGATTAAGGGCAGACAATAAGATAGAATCATGGTTTCTTTTCTCATTAAGCTTATAGTCAAATGAGAAAGATGTATGTGGATCAAATAGTCACATCTGACCTATAAATAATACAATTATATGACATATATGAAATACTCATAATTACAGATAACTGCTAGGATGAAAAAGTATAAGAATATATAATAGGAGACTGGCTTAAGTGTACACAGAACTAGAAGACAAGAGTAGATATGAGGAGATAAGTAGGTGGTCTGTTGCAATGGTTTGATAAAGGATTATGGTAGTTTGGACTAAGATGCGGCAGTAGAGAAAGAATGTAGTGAATAATCTCAGCAAATATTTAGAACATATAATCAATAGGGCTTAATAATGGGTTGAAAATGGGTAGTTGAGGGTCAAAAAATCATCAAGTAATTTAGGTTTCTGGATTGGACAAGTGGTTGATTATATTATTTACTCAAATCAGGAACACTGGAAAAATACAAGATCTGGGAGAGAATCACTAGTTTGGTTTGGAGTTTATTAAGATTTAGATTTCATTAATCTATCCAGATATGGAAGAGATACTGATATAGGAAAGACAAGATTAGATAATCAAGTCTGGGCATCAGAAGAACTATCTCACCGTAGACAGATGTCTGAGGAGTCATTAATATACAGAAGAAAAGAATGGCATGGGCATGGTTAGGACAAGCTTAAGAAAGAGTTTACAGTAAAGAGAGAAGGTTGGAAAAAAAAAAAAAGAGAGAGAGAGAGAAGGTTAGAGAAGAGCTCTCATTCCCTAAAAGGTTAGACTCAAAAATCTGTAATTTGAAAACAAGCAGACAAACATACACATCGCTGCAAGCAATTCATATGTGTAAATTTACAAGCCACTATCAAGAGAAGCCCTGTTTCTTTTTAATTTCAAAATCCTGTAACCCTTCAGATTCATATTTAACTACAGTATAATTCATCATATTTGAGATTATTCAGGTTTATTAAAACACTCACACTCTGCCCACTACCACAGGTATACACAAACCGTTCATGAAGGCTTACCTTAGACCCCTACATGTGCTGATGCTAGCATCTGAAACCTTTTCATTAATGATGTGTCCTTGGTAATAGCAGTCATCCTAAATAAATGGAAATGGGGGTTTTGTAAAGGAAAGTGCATGTTTCTGAGATCCACTATGAAATTTTAACTTGAAATCTTGAAACAAGATCTATATTGTTTCCAAACCATTTTATGCTGAACAACAATCAATTTAGAGATGTAAAAAAATGGTCAAGAAGTTTCTTATGGTTAAAATTTTTAATATTTAGTTAATTAACCCAATGCTTAATGAGAATTTCCTAAATAAATATTGGTTTTGCAGAAAAAGGATAATGGTGGTGAATGCAGTCTGGTAGAGACAAACTTGTAGATAGAAGTTTAAAATCTGAGCCTTCAAAACATCAGACAATCATTCTCTCCCTTGGCTGATTGCTCATTAATGTTTTTTTTTCTGACACCTGTAAGCTCTTTCCAGTGAATGGGTTATTGAGATTATGTTACTATTCTTGATTTATTCAAAGAGTTTCAGCAGATTAACTGGGTTAGTGTAACATCCACTTCTCTATACAGCCAAATGCCCAATCCTAGCACTTTTCCATGTGGATGTACTTTAATCAAGCACACCTTTCTACTTTGAGACAGATGAAGTATTGGCCCACATAAATGTCTAAGTTATCACTATGGAGAGAATGCGTGAGGCCTTCCATGGAAAAATGGAGCTCTAAAAAGATGGCAACGATAGACTATACCCCCACACACACTACTTCACACAGCCATCTTCTCTAAACAAGAGTCAAGAATAAAAAAATATTTTCAAAAAACAGAATTGTACAATTCTGTCATTGAGGAAATAGTCTTGAGCTCAAGAGACAGAATGATCTACAGAGGTGATTGGCGTTGACTAAGAACACAAGATGTAATTAATTCTTCACTCTTCTAATGAAAATGAGAGGCTCCTTCCCACTCTCCTCTTCCAGTTGGAAGGCAGGGAATTCCTTTGTTCTTGTCAAACTGTACAAATATGAAAGTACCTATTAAGAAATTACTACTGCTGGAAATAGAAGATCTATTAAGAAATTACAACACCAATGTTGTAAATGTTGTTTCACTTTCACTATTTTTTTGGCAATGACACTGCCTTTGGGTGTGTCAACTGACAATGATTCTAAGATGCTCTTTTACCATGATTTGTGGGCTTGTGGTGATCTCTTCTCCAGTGGAATTATAATGTGTTTCCGTGTAACCGGGAGCAAGGAGACCGCTGGAATTAAAAAAAAAAAAAAAAAAAGAAAGAAAAATTCAGGCTATTCATGCTAATTGAAAAGTGTTGTGATCAGGCAAAAGCTTCCACTGGATGTGCAGGAAAGTTTAACTCCTGTGCTCCTTCTCCAAAGCTCTCAAAACGAGTCCAAGCATGAAGAGGATGCTTACAACGCAAACACTGAGAGGGCTAGAGACATTCCTGAGCAGAGTGGAATAGTGTCTGCTTTCTCATCAGGCTTTGATACTTCTCAGGGAGGATATTTGAAGAAGAAATGTAACTGAGAAGGGTAGAGTTGCTAAAAATGATTGGAAAGAGCAGTGCTCCTCACCAATTTACCGTAACTACCTTTCCCCCGGTCCTGTTTCAGTTCCCTGCAAAGGCTAGCAACTATAGCAACTGAAAGTTTCTTGGGAACTGCTTGCCTTTAGTAGTTGGGGCCCTTCTGGCATTTTCACTGAGCTTCTCAGAATTCTTTCAACTACCCAGAAGCATGTAGGAGTCTGGTTTTATATATATATATATATATATATATATATATATATATATATATATATATGATTTTATTTATTTACTCATGAGTGACAGAGAGACAGAGAGAGAGAGAGAGAGAGGCAGAGACACAGGTAGAGGAAGAAGCAGGCTCCCTGCATGGAGCCAGATGCAGGACTCAATCCCAGGATCCTGGGATCACAACCTGAGCTGAGGGCAGACACTCAACCACTGAGCCACCCAGGTGACACAGGCTGAATATACTTTTTAAAGAGGCAGGGCAAGGAGGAAAGGGTGTAACCAGTATATGTTAATGCTATCTGTGTATCAGCTACTGAATTAGACACTTTACATAGATCACTCATTTAACCCTTTCTGCAATCCTATAAGGTAAAGATGACTCGCTTTATGTTTCAGAGGAGATGATACAGTTCCAGTGGCAAAAGATCATATCTAGGTCTGCCTAAAGTCCACACCAGTACTATTTTCATCCTACCACACTGTTTCCAAAGGTCATCAGTTGTGATTTTTTTTTTCTTTTTTTGGGAAAGGCAATAGTCTATTTGAGAGAAAACATCTTGCTGTGCTGTATAGAATGTTTAGGGATTGAAAGCACAAAATTAGAGGAGAAAACAACTTTTCAATAGTTGAAATATGGGATGATCAAGAACTGAATAAGAGCTGATTGGCAGCCCGGGTAGCTCAGCAGTTTAGCGCTACCTTCAGCCCAGGGCGTGATGCTGGAGACCCTGGATCGAGTCCCACATCGGGCTCCCTACATGGAGCCTGCTTCTCCCTCTGCCTGTCTCTCTGCCTCTCTCTCTCTCTCTCAAATAAATAAATAAATAAATAAATAAATAAATAAATAAAATCTTTAAAAAAATGAGTAAGAGATGAGCCAGTGAAACTGGAAAGAAATATTGAATGTAACTGAATGGAGTGAAGAAAATGAGGAACAAAAGGACAATGTAACACATGAGAAACTGGGTGGGTTAGTGTGTAGCTGGTGGAAAGAGCACTGAGGTTGGAATCAGGAGAGTCAAATTCTGGTTTTACTGCTGATTAAGTCTTTGGTCCTAGAGTTTATATAATTATATATGTCTTTTTTCTTTTTTTTCCCTGATGGAAATGATAACAAATTGTTTTAAAACCTACTCTCAGTATTAGAATAATAAACTACAATAATGTAGAGAAGATTTAAAAATCTGCTTTTTCATAGAATTTGATAAAATGTATATCTGCTTGTATCTCATTCATTCTGTTTTATTACTAGAAGGATTGCAACACTAGTAAACTGTTGTTTTACTCAATGCATTTTCACTACTTGGGTAGGAACAACTATTCGGCAAACTCCTTGGGCTGATTGAAAGAAAAAGCATATTAGGAGGGGTTTTTGATAGCTTTAAGCAGAAACCGCCTCAATTAGCACACTTTCCACATGCTAATTTGCTGTTGGTAAGGATATCATCAGAAGTAAAAACACTTACTTGTTTTTTTTCAAGTAAAGTACTGCAATTTTCCCATTAACAGTCATTTTATACTTCAATTCGGTTTCAAATTTTTCCTGCAAAAATGCACAAATATTTACTGGTAGTTATAAACACATACAAATATTCATTTGGCTGTGTTCATCTTTTTTTATGTTCATCTTTTTAATCATTAGCAAACAAAGCTTGTTTTCTTTAATGACAGTCTATATAGTTTATAAAGCAAATGTCTGCTTCTAGCTTCTTTTAACAAATTAAAAAACTCTGCCAGCTGGATAGACCAATTACCTGAGACCTTTATATCCACCCATCTATCCATCCATCCACCCAACCACCCATGCATTTTACAAATATTCCTTGAGTGTTAGTTATACGCATGACTCTAGTCGGTTCTGGAAATTCAACCCTAAGCAAGAAGAATTGATACCTATTGTCAGAAAGCTTATAATCTTGTGGAAAGATAGATAGTAAAAGTGATTTATGTCATATGATAAGGGATATAAATAGGAATGCAATGTAGGATGTCTAACATCTTAACATCAGGATAGGCTTTTTTAAGGAAGTAACATGCAAGCTGAGATATGAATTAGCCAGGCGAAGCAAGCGTTGGGGGAGTTATTTGAGAAGAAGGAATAGTGTGCACCCAGGCCCAAAGACTACGAAGACTCTTCTTACTGATTATTTTTTGTCTGGAGATCTTCTCCAGGCTGACTGGAGGTCAGAATATGGACAAAACAACAGAAGTAGGTACAACTAGTTAACTGAGTTGTGGACTAGATAAACAATGTATTTGTGATAAATATCAAGCACATTGTATCACTACCTCCATCTTCTCAATTATTCCAAAAGTTAAGATTGATCATCTACTAGGGTCCAGTAACTAATCTATGGCTTTCATCAAAATAAATTGTTCAAAAGCTTAAATTTGTTTTGTAAGGAAATCACCTTATAACTGTGATAAAAACACTGGATATGTATTCAAATTTTCCTTAAAATATTCGATGACAAAAGGGATCTGGCATTTTTAAGAGAATTCTGAGAAGCATTTAAAGGAAGCCATACTGATGAGGATTCCAACGCATAGAGGTCCCATTCAAATTTAACAGAAACATTTTGTTGGGGGAGAATTATTTTGATAAACAAGGTCTGTTAAGGGTTTTGCTATATAAACGTTTGCTTTAAAAGGAAAAGGTTCCATTGGGAACCTTACCCGGTGGGGGAGTATGTACTTCAAGGGATTGTCATCTTATCATATTTCCACAAATTATTTATGTCTCATTTATCTATATTTTTCCTGGCTCCAAGCAGAAGACTTCTGGGTGCACGAACTTGGAAAATTGTTGAAAGAATCATCATGTTTTAACTTTATCTTTTGACTGATTGTGTGCTTTTTCATTAAGTAGTAAGAACTATACAAACTTTAATAACTTTCACTTTAAAAAAGACAAAGATAAATTTCATGTTTAATTAGTAATTCATCCTAACTTAATATTCATCCACTATATTTTATTTTCTACTTCAGTTGTAGTTCATGGCTTTGTTTGTATGTGTGTACATAGATACAGAGATGATAGATTAATAATAGATAAAATAAGTTGTATCTAATTTCTTTGGGAGTACACAGAATTATAAATTGCCATAAAAGTATTAATGTTTACTCTCTATGTGACCTTAGGCAGTTTATTTCAACTGTCAGAATCTTAATCTTCAAAATGAGGCTGATAAGAAAACATTACATTATTGCAAAGATTAATAAAAATAAAATAACAAATGCAAATGTTTATATATAAGTATGTATATATGTGTTATAGTTTACACATCTATAGGTATATTGTATGTGTGTGTGTGTATATGTGTGTGTGTGTGTGTGTGTGTGTATTTTTTCAAGATTCTTTGTTAAGTCAAAAGCTGTACCTGTTGGTCTGGGTCCTTGACCTCTCTTTTATGTAGTGGATGAAGTCTTCTGGGATAAACCACTTCATAGTTCTTTATTCCAGGGAGTTCCTTGATAGTATTTACTGAAAGGGGAAAAAGGGGTAAGAAAAGATTTAGCAGAGCAGAACAAACAAGCAAGAACAAGTAAGCAAGCTGGTTGGTAATAATCAGCCTTATTGCATTTCTGATGGATAATGCCACACACAGAGGCTTAATTGAATTATGTCAGAGAGTTAAGTGTAGAGACAGACAAAACCAGAAACCACAAATCTTGAACCTATTATCTTCAAATATTTCCCCACTGAAAGTTTACAAGTGTTTCTCTATTTGGTGAAAATATTTCTGTTGGATGTTTCCATTTCTCTTCGCTACCTTGAATCCTCTGCAGAAGAATGAATGTAGCAAGCGTACAGGCAAAAGCTGGTACAGGGAGGCAGAAGCCAAACTAAGACACTAATCAATGTCAGCATAATTAAGTAGAAGCATTCTGAAAACTACACAGTGTTACAAAAATGAAATAACTAATGTATGCCATTTCGGACTGGAATATTTTTTCTTATATGTTTCCAACTGTGATTATTTACACCAATGAATAAAACTAAAACACAGTAAGGAAAGCTCCGATAGCTCCATACAATGTGTGGATTTTGCAATACAGATAAACTTTCATTTTTGCTTACAAAGCATGAAAAGAGTGAAAGAGAAGCAAGCAATTAGAACAGTTTTACTTGTCTGAAAGGAGAATTTTTGAGGCTGAAGTCATACAGAGAGAATTGAACAGTTATCTCATCCAACCTTCTATCTATGTTTTGAATTCTCATATCAACATGTTTCTACAAGTTATTTTTTTTTAATTTTCTTTTGTTTTGAGAGAGACAGAGAGAGTGAGAGCACAAGCAAGGGAGGGGCAAAGGGAGAGAGAGAGAGAGAATCCTAAGCAGGCTCCATGCCAGCACAAGCCCGACTTGGGACTTGATCTCACAACCCTGAGATCATGACCTGAGCCGAAGTCAGAGTCAGATGCTTAACCAACTGAGCCACCCAGGTACCTCTCAACAAGTTATTCTTAAGAGGAATTAAGAGTTTTCCCAAAGCTAACATTTAATTTTCTATTTTCTATTTTATTTGCACACTTGATCAAGTCCTTGTTCTGGGTAGAGTAATGTGTAAGGAAATGTCAATAGACCAGTTCTTTGGTTTCTCAAGGGACTGCTGGTCAACCCAGAATATAGATGCAATAGAAAACAAAGACCAGAGTATGGGCAGCCTAGCAATTTACTTATATTGCAGACTGGAAAAGCTTTAGTTATCTATGTCATGTCTATCAGAGTGCTCTCTAAAGATAATCTCGTCTCATTAAAGTATTCAAACCTAAATTCTATGATAATATAAATTTATGTTATTATTGTTGATCTTTTAACAAATAAAAGTGAGTCATCTTGGATGACTTGTACACTTATTCCAATGCTTGATGCTCCAGAAAATATTTTTAAATTTTTCTTTAGAAACTAAAGCAGAAACGTAAAAAAATTCCTAGTTATGTCAATTTTCTTTTATCATCTTAGGATGGCTAAATGCACTTGGCAACTCAAGGGCCATTTATTTCTAGCTTCGAAAAATAGGAAAAGTAGTTAAATTGGCTAAAAACTCATTAGGTCAAAAATGGACAATCAAAGGGATGCATTAGCTTCTCTTGCTTGAGATTTACTCTTTTTTATAATTTAAATTCAATGTAATTAATATATAGTATATTATTAATTTCAGAGGAAAAATTTAGTGATTCATCAGTTGCACATAACACCCAGTGCTTATTCCATCAAATACTTAATGGCTATCACCTAGTTACCCTGTTGTATATTATATATGATATATATATATATATCATATATATATGATATATATATAATGGGGTATATGGCATATATTATATATACCATATATATACCATATGGTATAAAGGGATATATGGCATATATCATATATACCATATATATACCATATACCATATATATACCATATATTATATATACCATATATATATGGCATATATTATATATATTATATATACCATATATATAATATATACCATATACATTATAATGTATATTACATATAATTAATGTATGTATTATATATTACATATATAATATACATCATATACCCCATTATATATATATCATATATACCACATATGCTTTATCCATTAATCTGTTGATGAATATCTGGGCTCTTTCCATAGTTTGGCTATTGTGGACATTGCTGCTATAAACGTTAGGGTGCATGTGCCCTGAGATTTATTCTTAAAAACATTTCAAAATCCCTTAAAACCATAGATTGAACCCTAGAACACTTGAACTTTGGGTTTGGTTCTAATTTTTTAATTGTTTGAAAAGACAGGGCAGATTAAATGATCTTTAAGAACAGTTCAAGTAGTCCGTGATTTTATGCAAATAAATACAGCATTCCCTATAATCTCTTTGAAAAGGTGATGGTCGTTTGGATAAAGTTTTAGCTGATTGTGTAAAATAAGTCTCATTACACAGTCAAGACTTCCAGAACTACGTAAGTGACCTCAATGACTTCTTGCTGTTACAGAGATAATCATTGGGCATTTTTATTTCTATGTAATTAATTTTCAGTAAGGGAAAATAGTAACATTACTTTATTAAAAAAATTACAGCAAAAATTCAAAAGCCCAAAGGAACATTCTTAATCATTTTCTTAACATTTAATTAAAATATTCATAATTATTGTAATTATTTCAAAATAATAAGATGCAAAGAGGTAAGAAAATAACTTTCACCAGAAATGAACTGATGGTATTGACACAATTCTCTGGAGCTTCTTGTAAACCCATAAAACCAAACAAGCATACCATAAGGCAACTGCATGCTGTCTAGTGGATTGTGTCCAATCAATGCAATTCGTCCCATTAATATGGAATTAATGAGGCCATATATTCACCAATGTTGCAACCAGAGTAACTCTTCTAAAAATGCTGTATGAAAAATTGTTTCATCCATTATACACATTATTCTGAGCGTAAATATTAGTCCAAGTTTCCCTGAGGTCATAAAATAATAACTAATCATAGCTGACTTTTCATAAAAGCAAAAAATCATATCCCACACACATTCCCCATTCGGAAGTGGTGAGGGAAACAAGCAATCTAACCACTGCAAGTTTTCTTAATATACACACTCACCTCCAGACTTCTAGTTAGTATCTAAATCTTAATGTTTCATGAAATCAGAAATTACCAATTGACTTAAATATAGAATCAAATATAAAAAGTGGAGAAATTTATTTCCAATTCTTTAATAGCCAAGCATTTCCAAATGGCAAACAAAATAAATCAGCAAATAAACCAGAATATTTTTTTAAAAAAGCTTCCAGCAAACTCTCTTAAATTTGAAATCAACAGATTTTTAGCTCTTCTGAAACTCTTGCAACACATTCTCTAAAGGAAACAGATAGAATTTCTTTTAATGACTCTTATTTCTGTGAAACCAAGAAGGCCCCAAAAGAATGAGATTTGAGTTATAACAAATTAGACAGCAGTTAGAGATATGCTACAGACTTAAATATTGTTTGGCTCATTCATCCTTAAGGTTGATGGAAATGACACAGCCTCTTCCCAGCTGAATAACATCAGGCTAATTATTTTGAAGCCTGTGGAATAAACACAACTAACTGCCATCCAGGGATTATACAAATCTGAGATGTAACACAATATGTTTCTACTAATGCATTTAATTTTTACTTTCTCTCTCCCACAGAACTCACTTGTTGGATTACTTCTAACTAGCAAAACTAGATCAAGAAAAATAAAACTATTACTTCGGATTGTGTTAGATCATTATTTTACTGTTTATTAGTTTTAGAAAGGTTAAAATGCATTGACAACATTAATATAACAAGCACTGCTCTGGATTGCTAATTTATTTTCTAATGTGTTTGGGGCAATTTTGGAGTCTAGCCCCCTTGTACATAATATTGGCATTTTCATTTTTGTTCACATCTGTTCCAAACTGTTTAAAGAATGTCATTCCAAACTAAACACATGACATTAAGCCCTGAATCAGAGTTTATTCAATATTGACTTCAGATCTGGGCTTCTCTGTATCCCTTCAAACCATCTGTGATTTTATTTTTTTATTATTATTGTTTAAGATTTTATTTATTTATTCATGAGAGAGAGAGAGAGAGAGGGAGAGAGAGAGAGGCAGAGACACAGGCAGAGGGAGAAGCAGGCTCCATGCAGGGAGCCCGACATGGGACTCCAGGATCACACCCCTGGTCAGAGGAAGCGCCAAACCACTGGGCCACCGGGGCTGCCCTGATTTTAAATTTAGTGTAGTAAAAGTGAGTACAAACATCAAGGAAAAACTCATCCTGATGAAGTCTATCATTTTGGCTATTAAGACTAAATTATTAATACTTCTGAGGGTCATCTAGTCACCTTATGAAGACAAGAAATAATTGCTAATATGAAACAAAATAATTTCAAAAACTACTGTACCCTCTAGATAGTCTGCTGGAATATATTAAAGACCTTTCTTTTTTGCAAGTGCACTTATATCCTCACCCCCAAACAACTGTCACATCCTTTTAAATATTTGGGCTTTTTTTTTTCCTATGATGAAACCCTATAAGTTATTTTTCTTGGGGGATGGTGAAGGGCATAAAAACATCTGGCCTAATTATGTTTCATTCTTTCATTCCATGTCTATAGAAACTGAGAACAAGTCATGGTCTGAGGTACATAATTTTTTCTTTGGATGATGGGGGCAGATAAATAAAAAGAGATAGGAGGGGATCCCTGGATGACTCAGTGGTTTAGTGCCTGCTTTCAGCCCAGGGCGTGATTCTGGAGTCCCAGGATCAAGTCCCACATCAGACTCCCTGCATGAAGCCTGCTTCTCCCTTTGCCTGTGTCTCTGCCTCTGTCTCTCATGAATAAATAAATAAAATCTTTAAAAAGAGAGAGAGAGCTAGGAAAAATCAAATTGCTTTATTTTTTACATTCTTGCTGGGAAATAAATCCATGCAGGAATAATAGCAGTGGGAATAATACCTAGGACACAGTCTTGAAAATACAAGATAGAACGTAAAAAGGGGGTGGCTCTCTGTTTAAGATGGAAGATAAGGAGCAGCTGTCTATATGTCCCCCTGTTCTCACAAAAGACACTGCAGAACCTTTGTCCCTGCCACCAAGTACTTGAAAATGTCACAGTTTTAGGCATGATTTCTAAGGAAGTTGGCTCTTGGTGCCATGCTGTGAATGTAAAAACGGGATAAATCAGCACATATGCCCAATTTTACTGAAAAGGTTGTCATGTGGGTGGACTCCAGGGTTAACTGTCTGATTCCATTAATAGATCCTGCTTGATCTTCATGCTATTGGATAAAGTTAGTTCCCAAGCAATTCTTATGTTCCAACTAAGTAAAGAATCCCAAAGAATTTTTAGGGATAGCACTTTTGGAGAATAGAAAGATTTCTATTAAGTTTGATTTACAAACTAGAAATTTTGAGTCAATTCCTTAAATATGTAGTATAGTTCTGTATTTAGTGATATTAAGTAAAACTTTCACAAGTCTGGAAGACAAATCAGAAACCTGGGGTGGGGAAAATCATTTTTAGTGACAAAGTGCTGTGTGAGTGCAAGGGGGAGGAGAATCTTTCCCTCCCTAACCCTACACTTCCTGTTGATAATCCCTTCCCATTACTAGCTCCCCACAAGCATTCTAAAACCCAAGAAAAGGTTTGCTAGGGAAGGATTCCCAAACACTGAAGCTAATGTGCTGACTTAAATAAGCTCTAGAAATAGAAATAAGACAAGGAAATGTGTCACCCAACCTAATTTAACCAAAATCTAATTGGTGAATTTCTGACAAATGGAGACACATGCTAGAAGTGATTTATTGTTGGAAAGTAAAATTCCTCTACTTTTGAATTCTTCAATTTAAACTGGAAGTGAATTATCAGTTTAAGTTTAGCAGTAACATTGTTTTAATCAAGTAATAGCACAATGCTTTATAAATATTGAATTGGTAAACTATTTATTTCTAATTAGGCATATTTATTATCACCAGTAAAGAAAGGACTAAACATAAAAATGTGCCCTCAAAATGAATAGGATGAGCCAAAGTGGTCTCTTTAATAACAGCAGATACTTTCCAAAGCCTTCTCCACAAGGACAACTGGTCAAAGATCCCCTGCATCTTTGTTGCTTTAAAAATAAGGAGGGATTTGATGGATTTCATTTTTTGATTCAAAGATCATACTCACTATTTAAAGTAAGTGATATGAAGTTTTCCTGGTGATTTCTATGTATTCTCAGATGAGACTTACCATTCAAGATGTCTCCTTGTCCCTCCTTTGCATTGAGTGTTTACATCAGTCATGGCCCCTCCAAAATGACAGATTAAAACCAGCCCAACTGGTTAGTAAAATTCATTAAAAAAAAAAAAAAAGAAAGAAAAGAAAAGAAAAAAGCAACCTATTGAGAGAAGATGCAAAGCAAGCCACTCACTGACATTATTTACTAGAACCCAAAAAGGAATCAGACACTGACCTGGAACTGGCCAAAGGAGGAAAGTGGTGGTCAGAAGAATCCCCTGCAACATGATAGGTGAGTTCAGGGGTGCAGCGCCTGCCCTTCGTGCTCCCTGGGAGAGCACTGCTCCTCTGCTCCTCCGTTGTCCCTGCCTCCACTCAAGCAAGACAGAATGAAACTCCAGGCTCATTCTTGTCTCTGCTTCAGGAAGTGTTTACTAAAGGTGTTGCACAACATTGGAGCTGTGGTCCTGCCACAGTGTGGCACAGCAGGCGGAAGTTCTGGCCACCTCCCAGCTCTTGGACTCTCTTACCATGAGCCATTGTTTCTCTTTCCTGCTTCCCCATATTTCCCTACTCTGAAGTAGTACGTTTCTAATTTATTGCTATAACCCAATAAGCTACCTTGACATAACTGGCTTTGATAGACCTTGAGAAGTGTGTGTATTTATTATCAATTTATATAAATATTTATATATGTATTTGGTATGTTGGCAACAAGTTGTTGCAGATGTTATTCTTCCCTGACATACATACATGGTCGGTGAAGCAATCTCTAATCCATTCAATTATTACATAAAATTGTCTTTTCCAGTTATCTTCTATTTGATTCTCATACAGTGGTGCTCTGGGGAGCTTGAACATACTGAAATAAGAATGTATGGCGAAACAAGCTCAAGGTTTGTCAGAACCCCAAGGGCATTTGTATCATTACTAACAACCGGGAATCGGGAAAAGCCTTCAAGACCCAAAGGATGTAATTTCTAGAAAAATTTAAGGAACTGTCATTGGTGGTAGTGAGGCTAAGCTGGCATGTCCAGATATCACACTGAATAACAAACTAAATCATGTTGAGTTGCTTTTACTAAGTTCAAAGTTCTTTATACTTATTACCATATTAATTCTTATGGCACTTCTGTATGATACATGGCATCTTACCTCTGTTTTGTAGACTGAAAATTTAGGATTTAAACAGATAAAGGATTCAAAAGATTAAGACTCAGTTGTTCTTTTATATACTAAATAAGCGGTTGGCCTAAGGTCATCTATCTAGTAAATGGCAGGAGTGGAATTTGGACTCAGTATTATCTTAGCTCTTAGTCACACATTCTTTTTTTTTTATTTATTTTTTAAAAGATTTTATTTATTTATTCGTGAGAGACACACAGAGAGAGACAAAGACATAGGCAGAGGAAGAAGCAGGATCCCCGAGGGGATTATATATATATGTGATCTATCTATCTATCTATCTATCTATCTATCTATCTATATATATATATATATTCCTATGAAATACAAGTTCTATGAGACAATCCTGAGGTTATGACTATGACACCAATTCTTGGTCCATTAAAATGATGCATTATGCTATGGATTCTGAAGCATATTTTTGTAATAGAGTGATTTTGATGAAAAGGGGGTTTCTCAAAATGTCATTCAGGCATCAACTAACAATACAAGGGAATGTTTAAATCTAGTCACTGAGCTTTTCAGCTATAGAACTGAGAATATCAGAAGTTTCTTTTCTTTCAATCCAAGTTCTACTGCTTTGTCTTTTTCAGAGAACAGAAAGCTTATACCTACTTTGTAATTCACATGACTTTCCCCCATTAATTCTATGCACATTCATTAGTACCTCTTATGGGTAAGACATTGAGGTCATAGGTAAAAATGTAGTCATTCCTTTTGAGATGCTTACAGTTCAGTAAGGGAGATAGGCAAGACCAGTTACCATGAAGATGTGCAGGGTGCTGCCTATATATCATGAGACACTGCACAGATAGGAAAGATTTAGGCATGGAGGTCAGGGGCTACCTCTAGCAGGACAAGGAAGGTTTCCTAGAGACAGGTGTAATGAAGTTAACAAAAAATTAACTATGAGAAAAAGTGAAGACATTATGTCATAACATACTAGTTTACGGTAATACTTCGGTATTACCATACTCCAAGAGAGCCTGGAGGAATGGAAAGAGATTCAATGTCTGGTTTTGTCCCTGTAGGAAATGGGCACCACTGGTAGGTTCTAATCAGCACAGCAATTAGCACACTTGCCTGTTTAGGTGGGTAATGGGTAAGAAAAAGAGGAACAATATCTGCCTGCATAGTGATGCACATGGCATTTTTAAATTAGCAATTGTTCTTCAGCTCCCTTCAAAAATCTCCTGTAGTCGTGACATGCCTTTAGCCAAACTGTCTTCCAGCTATCATTCTTATAAGTTTGGTCAGTCTGCATTGCCTGGAGGTATATTTATAGTGCCCCTAATGTCTTAATGTTAAAAATTTATAACAGTCTCTAAATGAATTTTATTCTCTACTTCCCTCATTTCTTCGAAGCTGTATTGAGCAAACATAAAAGTTGAACTTTGTGGTTTTGCTTAATTTTTCCCTTTATTTATTTGTGATAGATGCAGTGTTACCACTTAATATCTATGGCTGTCATTATTGGTCAGAACAGAAAACAAATGAAAAAAGAAAAGTTACATAAGTAAACCATGTACATTTCACAATATAGTAAATTCAGAATACTTCAGTGGAATATGAAAAAGCAGAAGCTAGCACACAGAGACTGTGATAAACCATATTTATCAAGGGTGTCACACAAATACATATGATATATATGATGTAGATATATGTCTTATATACACACTTGTATTATTCCTTCAGAGAATGGATTCACCTAGTAGAGCAGGTAAGAAGAAAAATATTAGTTTAGGATGTATTACATGCAGGCCGGATGTCTAGTTGTTAATTAAAAAAAAAAAACAGTCTAGAGATCTACTTCCAAGAATGATAGATCACATGTATTGAGTTTTTATATGTGAAAACATATTTTTATCCTTGCAACATTCCTGTGAACTGGGAATAGTTTTATTATCATTTTATAAAAGAATACTCTAAGAAGATGTTAGGTAATATTATGCAGTTGTTCTATAAAAGAAGCAAGATTTAGACCCAAACAATGTGACACAAGGGTCAGGCTGATATATGCCCATCTACAGGGCCTCTTGAATTATCTGATGCATCACAATCTCCAATAAGTTTCTGTGGATGATAAACTTCTGTGTTATCTTCAATTACTATTTTATTCACAAAAAGAGCCTCTTCAATTAGATTTCAAAATTTGGGGGGTTAAAAACCATGTCAGTCTTTGCTGTGATCCCTACAATCTCTTGTATCCCAAATGCTTAGAGAATGTTTATTAATCTATTTTTGCAAAAATTTTTTTCATGACAACTACTCCAGGGACCATGAATATCACACAACATGTGATTTGGGGATATGGGTCCCTACTCCTATGAAACCAAAAACATACAGCATTATCCCCATACCTAGGAGACAGCACCTCCTCTGCTGTTAGTACTCAATGAACATTAATTTATAACAATTCTCTGGATTGAGATTTCAGTCATCTTCCAAGAATTCCCAATGATCAATCCACATAAATAACTTTTTCCTAATATTTTTGTTCAGAAAAAAAACAATTTTGGGGTATTTTTGTCCAGAAAAACAATGAGGTCTTTCAAATTCATATTGCAAGATATTATTAGAATAGAGATTCAGGGGCAGCCCAGGTGGCTCAGTGGTTTAGCGCCATCTTCAGCCCAGGGGGTGATCCTGGAGACCCAGGATTGAGTCCCACATCCAGCTCCCTACATGGAGCCTGCTTCTTCCTCTGCCTATGCCTCTTCCCCCCGCCCCTCTCTGTGTGTCTCTCATGAATAAATAAATAAATATTTTTTAAAAAAGAATAGATATTCAGACCAAGATAAACCTTTCATATAATATTACTACTTATAACAACAATAATAATGGTAATAGCTAATCTTTAACACTTACTAAGTGCCAGAAACCTGGCTGATGGTTTATTTTTTTTTTTCTTTTTTTTTTTTCTTTTTTTTTTTTTTTTTTTTATTTTATGATAGTCACAGAGAGAGAGAGAGGCAGAGACACAGGCAGAGGGAGAAGCAGGCTCCATGCACCGGGAGCCTGATGTGGGATTCGATCCCGGGTCTCCAGGATCGCGCCCTGGGCCAAAGGCAGGCGCCAAACCGCTGCGCCACCCAGGGATCCCTGGCTGATGGTTTAAATATGTGATCTCCTTTATTTCTCACAGAAATCTGATAATCATAGTAGTAGATGTTGTTATGTTGTTGTATCATGAGGAAGAGCACAGGATCTTGAATCAGAAACTTCAAGTCCTACTCTGCCATTTGCTGTATTATACTGGGATCAAACTTTCTCTTAAATATTAATGACAGAAAAAGTTAAGTTCTGAAGTCATATAACAAATAACTTCCAGAGTGTCTGCATGGCTCAATGGCTAAGCTTCTGCCTTCGGCTCAGGTCATGATCCCAGAGTCCCAGGATCGAGTCCCACATCAGGCTCCTCATGGGGAGTCTGCTCTCCCTCTGCCTATGTCTTTCCCTCTCTCTCCCTCTCTCTCCCTCTGTCTCACATGAATAAGTAAATAAAATCTTTTAAAAAAAATACGTTAAAAAAGAAATAACTTCCAGAATTCTGCTTCACTGGAGTTTACAAGGATCAAATGCTATTATATATTTGTAAAGCATTTTGTAGGAGTGTTGGCAATACTGATTCCATATTTGGCCCTCCATCTTATTCATGTTCATGGGATGACCTTCCGTGGTTGCTACATGTTCCAGGCCCCTTGGAGGTTAATGTATGCCCCCACTGAAATGCAGGGAGGCTTGTTCTGGTCTTCCTGAAAGTTATTTAGATAACCAGTAGAGATAATATCATCCGCCTCTACTCGTTTGCATAAATGGCACCACAATGTCTGTTAAGTGTTAGTGATCAAGTAATTTAGCATGCAGATTCTCTGACCTCACCACATGCCCTCTGAATATCTCCTCACTTTATAAAGTCTGTAGACAAAGATTTGGGCTTTGTGGGTAATAGCTGTGTTGCTGTCTAGATTGTCGACCACCAGATTCACCCATCAGTTATGTTACTCTTAATAGAACTCTATGTAAACTGTATGGAATATTCTGCTTTGTGTTTTGGTCTCCATGCACCTTACCAGTTTGGAGGATCTCTACTGCCCCTCCTCCATTTTCAACAATTGGCAAACTAGCCACGAGATGGAAAAACAAAACAAGCACAGGTAAAGTGGCCCTGCCCCTGGAAATCCCGTTGTCCATGGAGGAAATCCTAAGCTGGCTAGCCACTTCCACATGAGAGACTTGGCCAGATATTTTGAGCATTTTAGATCAGCACATAAGTACAAGGATGCTCTGAAAATGCCCAAGGTATTATTAAATATCAGAAATGGTGGGGGAAAGGAAATGGAAAAGGAAAAGTGAACCAACTATTTCGGCAGTGGTTCAGTCATTGTTTTGTGCATTATGAGACACCACAGAAATGGAATCACAAGAGACAGCACTTTGAGAGCTATATCCCTCTGTCTCTTTGTTTGTAACAAGTAGTAAAAAGTTCTTTGCTTTGAACACTCCCTTGGGTAATGTTTAAATTAATGTACCCCAAGCAGTGAATCTTTTGAGTTCTGTTACAAATTTGGCAGCTCAGATGGGACCTCTGGCCTGACCCCTTTAAGTTCCCCCAGCTCCCAGCATATTATGCAGTAGGCAGCAGCAGTTCACCTGATCCAGCTCCTCTGTGTTGCTGGAGAACCTATTGGAAGGGTGCATAGAACCTCTCCTGACACCTTGTTGGATCTGTGTACCTTGACTAGCTGAACAGGTTCAGTGCCCGCTCTGGGCATTTTAATCAGAGTCCCTTCAGACAGATGAGTGGTAATTGCCCTACAAACCAGCTTTAGGGCTCTGTCTCTATCTTAAGCAGCAGGAAGAATGAACTGTCTGGAGAAGTATTTTAAGAAATACCCCCCTTTGGGATAAAGAGAGAGAGAAAAGCCCCTTTGGTCAATGCACTGGCAGACTGATACTTTTTTCAGGTAGAGCCTCAGAATCCCCAGATGAAGGAGGTCAAAAGACAATTTTAAGATTACACCAAGGATAATCTTAACACTCAAATGGCCTAAATGAGGATCTTTTAAAAAATATCTAATGAGTGTATATGTGCACTCAACTAGAGAAAGCCAGCAAGTAGACTAAACAACGTGAATAAGATGCATATTTTGATTGGTACTTGGAAGCTTCTAAAAACACTGACAGTATAAAATGGAACCAGATGGGTAGATTAGTCTATAATGTCATTTGGGTTGCAACTTAATTCCCTGAGGGATTGAAAGCAATTGTCTTTATCTTGTAAATCTTTGCAAAAACTAGGAATGAGTCCCCAGAAACAAGCCAAGGCTTTTCAACATTTCTGGGAACTCTTATCTACATCATTCCCCATTCTTAAAACTGAAAATTTTTAAAAAGGGAAAAAGAAGTCTTTTAAGAAAAGCATCTCAAAATCTAGCCACAGCTTCTATGAGGTTACTTTTCAAGTATAAATATAAATCTTCACTATATAGGTTTTTGATTGTGTCTATCTATATGTGATATTTTCTCCCTCTGGATGGTATTGTTAAAATTAATTTGCAAAAGAGCTCTATTTTACTGGTTAAAAGGCAAGCACTTGTAAGAATTGGGCATTCTATATATTTTTTAAAGATTTTATTTATTTATTCATGAGAGACACAGAGAAAAAGGCAGAGACACAGGCAGAGGGAGAAGCAGGATCCCCGAGGGGAGCCCAATGCAAGACTCCATCCCAGGACTCCAGCATCATACTCTGAGCCAAAGGTAGACACTCAACCACTGAGTCACCCAGGTGTCCCACAACTGAACATTCTAAAAGTAAGAAAAAACGGAGCTTATCCAAATGTTTTTCATATTCATATGATCATGTGAAAAATATTCAGTATTAAAACTAGTTTAAGTTTGTTGGTTTAATTAAAATATGCATGGCTTTTGGAGATATAAACATCAAATACAATAAAGATAATCAACTTTGATTCTACTTGAATTTACTACTTAAATTCATGTTGTATCTTTTGCAATTTGTCAGCAAAAATGATTTAACATGATAGTTGATTTTCTCTGTCTTATGAAGTTTTCATGAGTAATCAGTAAGTAGGAACAAGTAGGTTGAAGAGATAAGATTTGTAGGTAAACTTCTAAATAGCTTTCATAATCTTTGGTAAACTAAAACTTCAAAGTTTGGCTAGGTTAAGTGATAAATTTGATTGAATTCATTGGATATCTAAGTCTTTTTCAAATAAGATAAAATACTGAAACGTTGATTACTAAACATAGATTTATCTACTTTTGTCTGATTACGGATAAAGTAAATTTGAGTCTTTTAGGAATAATATTTTATGCTTTATTGAAAGATGGTACCATGGAAAAACACATTTTTACAGATTATGAAATGTACTCATAAATTTGTCAATCCAGAGAATTCTGGTATAATGGACAGATCACACTTACTTACTACTTAGTTTTCACTCAAATGTAAGACTTCTAAACATAAAGAATGCTAATAAATGTCATTAAGACTACTGGAAACAATGAGAGAAATAATTCTGTATGCAAGAAAAATGAGGTATGTGTTTTTGGTAAGAAATGTAGGAACAACGGGAATGCATTTTTGTTGTGGGAAAAGAAAGTAACTTTCTCCTAAAATGAGATTGGTTGTTTGGAGAGGGAAAACATGACAAAATCTGAATGAAAAAAGAAAGTTGTAGAAAGCTTATAAGAAGAGACTCCTTGGAAAAGAATTTTATGCATAATCAGGACTGACTAAGATTGGAATGAATGAGTTTTAATATCGGAAGTACAATGGCATAAGATTGGAATTTGATTTTTCTCTGTGTTAAGATGATAAAGGTTTTGTTTGTTTTTTGTTTCTTATTTTATTATTGGTCTATTCTTGATAGAAAATTGTAAAACAAAAGTGCTTGCTCAGAAAAAAAAAACAAACTTTCTTATATTTTGTCTTTATTGGGTCTTTAATTACTTAGGAAAGCTAAATCTTCTTAATATTAAAAGAGCCAAGTTTTGCTGAGAACTCTGTAAACTTCTGCATTTGCCCTTAGAATCTCTTATTGCCATCTTGGGTAACAGATAATTAAGTTTTAAGTTTTGTAATGACTTATAATCCTATGTAAGCTTGTGCTTTAAAATCTGATATTTTTAACAAATTTCTCAAAATTCAAATTCTAAATGAAATCTTTTTGACTAATCAGGCTTTATTTGGTATGTTAAATTAAGTTGGAAGCATTTCCAGGAAAGAGAGGATAAAACTTTTTAGGTTATAATGCATGAGTAAATGCTGCAGCTGTTCTAGAAATTAATAAAATTCCTGAAGTTATCATATGTCTTGGTATAACTTCATTACTTGTAATTCTGATTATTGATACTAACTTCTCATCAGATCTTTAATCATGGCCATTCTTGAGTCTTGTTTACAGCTACTATTCTGATGTTCTTACAAATGTGTTTTATCTTCAAAGAGATTTATGAGAAGGAGTTTTGATGAATAAAGGTTTTTTATACCCTTAAGATTACAAGACTAAGTTGAGTAAGAATTTCCAGAACTAAAGGAAAAACTGCATTCAAACAGGACAGGAATTAATAACATGGGACAGAATGAATCAAAGAAGATATAGTTTTTCTGACTCCTGTTTAAAACATTGCTGACTCTTATATTCGCTCTACCAGATTAAAAAAAATTATATATATATATATATATATATATATATATATATATATATATAATCATTTTATCCCTACCTAATTACTCCAGAATTCAGAAACTCTCAGTGAGTATTCATTCTTTCATGGCAATTACAGTTATTGCATAAGTTCAATAAGAATCTGTTCTTACAACAGAACACCATTGGAAATGCTGGTTATATTATCAAGGATTTGACTAGAATGTCATATTTGAGAAAGACATACATAGACTCAGATATGACCAGATAGGTTTAAGGAACTAAGGTAAACTTTATGGAACCAATGAAGCCCCTTGGAAAAATTGGACTGGCACCTTCTTTTACAGCATTCCCAGGGAAGTTCATAACTGAAGTACTAAAAGTCACTTTGTGACAGGCTCAGGAAACTCAAGATATTTTTGAGACCTCAAACAAAAATACAAAGTAACTCAAATCTTTAGGTAATGCAGGCAAATCTGATGGCAAGTATTTGGCTTACACCTTAGCCTTGATTAATTACATTTGTATTATAGGAGTCCCAGAAGAATAAGAGAGGGAAAGAGGGGCAGAAGATTTATTTGACCAAATTATAGCTGAAATCTTCCCTAATCTGAAGAAGGAAACAGACATTGACATCCAAGAGTCACAGAACTCCCATCAAAATCAACAAAAGTAGGCAAACACCAAGACATACCATGGTCAAAGTTGCAAAATATATAGACAAGGAAAGAATCCTGAAATCAGCATGGGATAAAAAGGTCTTTAACCTATAAGGGAGTACAAACAAAGTTCACACCAGATCTATCCACGAACTTGGCAGGCCAGAAGAGAGTGGCATGATATATTCAGTGTGCTTAATGGGAAAAATATGCAGCAAAGAATATTTTGCCCACAAGCCTGTCATCCATAATATTCAGACAACAATGCTTTGAAACTAGAACTCAATCACAAGAAGAAATTTGGAAGAAACTCAAACACGTGGAGGTTAAGGTGTATCCTGCTAAAAGATGAATTGGTCAACCAGAAAATTAGAGAAGAATTAAAAAGATTCATGGAAACTAATGGAAATTAAGATACAACCATTCAAAATCTTTGAGATACAGCAAAAGTAGTCCTAAGAGGGAAATACATCGTAATACAAGCATCCCTCAAATAATTGGAAAAAACTCAAATACAGAAGCTAACCTCGCACCTAAAGGAACTGGATAAAGAACAGGAAATAAAACCTACACCAAGCAGAAGAAAAGAAATAATTAAGATTCAAGCAAAACTTAATGAAATAGAGACCAAAAGAACTGTAGAACAGATCAACAAAACCAGAAGTTGGTTCTTTGAAAAAAATCAAGAAGATAGATAAACCATTAGCCAGCCTTATTAAAAAGAAAAAAGACTCAAATTAATAAAATCATGAATGAAAAAGGAGAGATCACAGCCAATACCAAGGAAACACAAAATATTTTTTAAACGTTATTTATTGGCTATATGCCAATAAATTAGGCAATCTAGAAAATGAATGCATTTCTGGAAAACCACAAATTACCAAAACTGGAACAGAAAGAAATAGAAAACCTGAACAGACCAATAACCAGGGAGGAAATTGAAGCGGTCATCAAAAACCTCCCAAGACACAAAAGTCCAGGGCCAGATGGCTTCCCAGGGAAATTCCATCAAATGTTTAAAGAAGAAATAATATCTATTCTACTAAACCTGTTCTGAGGATAGAAAGGGAAGGACTACTTCCAAACTTGTTTTATGAGGTCAGCATCACCTTAATCCCGAAACCAGACAAAGACCCCACCAAAAAGGAGAATTATAGACCAGTATCCCTGATGAACACAGATGCAAAAATTCTCAACAAGATACTAGCCAATAGGATCCAATAGTACATTAAGAAGATTATTCACCATAATCAAGTGGGATTTATCCTTGGGATGAAAGGCTGGTCCAACACTCATAAAACAATCATCGTGATAGATCATATCAACAAAAGAGAAAACAAGAACCCCATATGATCTTCTCAATAGATGCAGAGAAAACATTTGACAAAATATAGCATCTATTCCTGATCAAAACTCTTCACAGTGTAGGGATAGAGGGAACATTCCTCAGCATCTTAAAAGCCATCTATGAAAAGCCCACAGCAAATATCATTCTCAATGGGGAAACACTGAAAGCCTTTCCCCTAAGATCAGAACATGACAGGGATATCCACTCTTACCACTGCTATTCAACATAGTACTAGAAATCCTAGCCTCAGCAATCAGACAACAAAAGAAATAAAGGCATTCAAACTGGCAAGAAGAAGCCAAACTCTTCCTTTTCACGATGACATGATACTGTACTTAGAAAACCCAAAAGACTCCACCCCAAGATTGCTAGAATTTATACAGCAACTCGGCAATGTGGCAGGATACAAAATCAATGCCCAGAAATCAGTGGCATTTCTATATACAAACAATGAAACTGAAGAAAGAGAAATTAAGGAATCAGTCCCATTTACAATTGCACCCAAAAGCATAAGATACTTAGGAATAAATCTAACCAAAGAGAAAAATGATCTATACCCTAAAAACTACAGAAGAATTCTGAGGAAATTGAGGAAGACACAGAGAGATGGGAAAATATTCCATGCTCATGGATTGGAAGAATTAATATTGTGAAAATGTCTATGCTACCCAGGGCAATTTACACACTCAATGCAATCTCTATGAAAATACCATGGACTTTCTTCAGAGAGTTGGAACAAATTATTTTAAGATTTGTGTGGAATCTGAAAAGACCTCGAATAGCAAGGGGAATATTGAAAAAGAAAACCAGAGCCAGGGGCATCACAAAGCCAGATTTCAAGTTGTGCTACAAAGCTGTGATCATCAAGACAGTGTGGTAATGGCACAAAAACAGGCACATAGATCAGTGGAATAGAATAGAGAACCCAGAAACGGGCCACAACTCTATGGTCAACTAATATTCAACAAAGCAGGAAAGGCTATCCACTGGAAAAAGGACAGTCTCTTCAATAAATGGTGCTGGGAAAATTGGACAGCTATATGCAGAAGAATGAAACTAGACCAATCTCTTACACCATACAAAAGATAAACTCAAAGTGAATGAAGGATCTAAATGTGAGACAATAATCGATCAAAATCCTAGAGGAGAACACAGGGAATACCCTTTTTGAACTTGTCCATGGCAACTTCTTGCAAGATACATCTATGAAGGCAAGGGAAACAAAAGCAAAAATGAACTATTGGGACTTAATCAAGATAAAAAGCTTCTGCACAACAGAGAAACAGTCAATAAAACTAAAAGACAACCTACAGAATGGGAGAAGATATTTGCAAATGACATATCAGATAAAGGGCTAGTATCCAAGATTTATAAAGAACTTATTAAACTCAACAGCAAAGAAACAAACAATCCAATCATGAAATGGGCAAAAGACATGAACAGAAATTTCACCAAAGAAGACATAGACATAGCCAACAAGCACATGAGAAAATGCTCCACATCACTTGCCATCAGGGAAATACAGATCAAAACCACAATGAGATCCCACCTCACACCAGTGAGAACGGTGGAAATTAACAAGACAGGAAACAACAAATGTTGGAGAGGATGTGGAGAAAGGGGAACCCTCTTGCACTGTTGGTGGGAATGTGAACTGGTGCAGCCACTCTGAAAAACTGTGTGAGGTTCCTCAAAGAGTTAAAAATAGAGCTACCCTATGATCCAGCAATTGCACTGCTGGGGATTTACCCCAAAGATATAGATGCAGTGAAACGCCGGGACACCTGCACCCCGATGTTTCTAGCAGCAATGTCCACAATAGCCAAACTCTGGAAGGAGCCTCAGCGTCCATCAAAAGATGGATGGATAAAGGAGATGTGGTCTATATATAAATGGAATATTACTCAGCCATTAGAAACGACAAATACCCACCATTTGCTTCAACATGGATGGGACTGGAGGGTATTATGCTGAGTGAAGTAAATCAAGCAGAGAAGGACAAACATTATATGGTTTCACTCATATGGGGAATATCAAAAATAGTGAAAGGGATTATAGGGGAAAGGAGAGAAAATGAGTAGGAAAAATCAGAGAGGGAGACAGAACATGAGAGACTCCTAACTCTGGGAAAGAACAAGGAGTAGTGGAAGGGGAGGTGGGCAGGGGGATGGGGTTACTGGGTGATAGGCCCTGAGGGGGGCACCTGACAGGATGAGCACTGGGTGTTATACTATATGTTGGCAAATCGAACTCCAATAAAAAAATATACAAAAATAAATAAATAAGCATACAGGAGCCTTGTTCTAGCATAAAATTCTGTGTAAGGTAGATCTGTCTCAAGCAGTGAAGGCAGTTTGTTCCTTTAAGTGTCAGAAGGACCTTGTTATAGCTTCACTTCACCTATTAAAGAACCCCACAACAAAGGCAGGCTTATGGGATCTTTTCAGGATGCCATTTGATGAAAATGACAATGAGAATTTCTTCAACCTCTAGTAGTCTTGTGTTACTCCTAAAGAATAGATTTTCTGTTACTTTCACAGGCTAGTGTTCAATTGAAGGATTCTGCGGTAAAAAAAAAAAAAAAAAAAAAAAGCCTGTCATTCATAATAGAAGGAGAGATAAAGAATTTCCTAGACAAACAAAAACTAAAGGAGTCATGACCACTAAACCAGCCCTACAAGAAATATTAAAGGGGACTCTTTGAATGTAAAAGAAAGACCAAAAACAATAAGGACTACAAAGGAACAGAGAAAATCTCCAGAAGCACCAACTTTACAGATTATACATGTCACTAAATTCATATCTATCAATAATAATTCTGAATGTAAATGGAATAAATACTCTAATCAAAAGACACAGGGTATGATAATGGATTCTTTTTTAAAGACCCATCTACATACTGCCTACAAAAGACTCATCTTAGACCTAAAGACACCTACATATTGAAAGCAAGGGGCAGGAAAATGATTTATCATGCTAATGGATGTCAAAAGAAAGCTGGAGTAGCCATACTTATATCAGACAAACTTGATTTTAAACCACAGCCTGTAGCAAGAGATGAAGAAGGGCATTATATCATAATTAAGTGGCCTATCCCATAAGCTCTAACAATTATAAATATTTATGCCCCTAACTTGGGAGCACCCAAATATATAATCAATTAATAACAAACATAAAGAAACTTATTGATAATACTACAATAATAGTAGAGGACTTTAACACCTCACTAACAGCAATGGACAGATAATAAGTAGAACATCAACACGGAAACAATGGCTTTTAATGACATACTGGACTGGATGGACTTAACAGATATATATACAGAACATTTCATCCTGCAGCAGCAGAATACCCATTCTTTTCAAGTGTACATGGGACATTCTCCAAAAAAGCTCACAAATCAGGCCCTGTTGAGTACAAAAAGATTGAGATCACACCATGCAAATTTTCAAACCACAACTCTATGAAACTTGAAGTCAACCACAAGAAAAAAATTGGAAAGACTGGAAATACATAGAGATTAAAGAACATCCTATTAAAGAAAGTAGGGACTAACCAGAAAATTAAAGAAGAAATAAAAAAAACACGGGAGCAAATGAAAATGACATGACAATCCAAAATCTTTGAGATGCAGTAAAGGTGGTCCTAAGAGGGAAGTAATATAGGCCTACCTCAAGAAGCAAGAAAAGTCTCAAATACACAACCTGACCTTATACCTAAAAAAGCTAGAAAGGAACAGAAAAATAAGCCTAAAGCCAATAGAATGTGGGAAATAATAAAGATTAGAACCAAAATAAATGATATAGAAACAAACAAACAAACAAAAACCTCCACAGAACAGATCAATAAACTAAGAGCCGGTTCCTTGAAAGAATTAATAAAATTGATAAATCCCTAGTCAGACTTATCAAAAAAGAAAGAGAAAGGACTCAAATAAATAAAATAAAGAATGAAAGAGGAGAGATCACAACCTAACCAGAGAAACATAAACAATTATAAGAGAAAATTATGAAATACATGCCAATATAGTGGGCAATCTGGAAGAAATGGATAAGTTCAGAAATTTATCCATACAGATAAATTCATGTATAAATGTACAAACTGTCAAAACTGAAATAGCAAGAAATAGAAAATTTGAACGGATCAATAACTGATAAAGAAATGAAAACAATAATAGAAAGTGTCCCAACGAACAGAAGTCCAGGGCTAGATGGCTTCCCAGGGAAATTCTACCAGACATTTAAAGAACAGCTAATACCTATTCTTCTCAAACTCTTCCAAAAAATAGAAATGGAATGAAAACTTCCAAACTCATTCTATGAGGCCAGCACTACCTTGATTCCAGAACCAAAGACCCCACTAAAAAGGAGAATTATAGGTCAATTTCTCTGATGAACATGGATGAAAAAATTCTCAACTAAATACTAGCAAATCAAATCCAGCAGTTCATTAAAAGAATTATTCACTGCAATCAAGTGGGATTTATTCCTGGGCTGCAGAGATGGCTCAATATTTGAAAATCAATCAACGTGATACACCATATTAATAAAAGAAAAGATAAGAACCATATGATTCTCTCAATAAATACAGGAAAAGCATTTGACAAAATACAGCATCCATTCTTGATAAAAATCCTCAACAAAGTAGCGATTGATGGAACATACCTCAACATCATAAAGGCCATATATGAAAGACCCACAGCTAATATCATTCTCAATAGGGAAAAACTGACAGCTTTTCCCCTAAGGTCTGGACCAAGACAGGGATGTCCACTATCACCACTGTTATTTAACAAAGTACTAGAAGTCCTGGCCTCAGCAATCAGGCAGCAAAAAGAAATAAAAGGCATCCAAATTAACGAGGAAGAAGTAAAACTTTTAAAATTTGTAGATGACATGATACTCTATGTAGAAAACTCAAAGACTCCACCAAAAAAACTACTAGGACTTATATACAAATTCAGCAAAGTTGCGGGATATAAAATCAACATACAGAAATCTGTTACATTTCTATTCACCAATAATGAAGCAGCAGAAAGAGAAATCAAGGAATTATCCCATTTAAAATTGCACCAAAAGCCATAAGATACCTAAGTAAACCTAACCAAAGAGGTAAAAGATTTATACTCTGAAAACTATAGAACACTTATGAAAGAAATTGAAAAGAATACAAGGATATGGAAAAACATTCTATGATCATGGATTAGAGTAAACATTGTTAAAATGTCTATACTACCCAAAGCAGTCTACACATTTAATGCAATCCCTGTAAAAATACCACCAGCATTTTTCACAGAGCTAGACAAACAATCCTAAAATTTGTATGGAACCACAAATGACTCTGAATAGCCAGAGAAATCTTGAAAAAGAAAAAGCAAAGTGGGAGGCATCCCAATCCTGGACTTCAGTATTGCAAAGCTGTAGTCATCAAGACAGTATATGGTACTGGTACAAAAACAGACACATAGATTAATGGAACAGAATAGAAAACTCAGAAATGGACCCACAACTCTGGTCAAGTAATCTCTTTGACAAAGCGAGAAAGAATATCCAATGGAAAAAAGACAGTGTCTTCAACAAATGGTGTTGGAAAAACTGGACAGCAGCATGCAAAAGAATGACACTGCACTACTTCTTACACCATACACAAAAATTAATTCCAAATGGTTGAAAGACCTAAAGAGACGGGAAACAATCAAAATCCTAAAGGAAAACCCAGGCAGCAACCTCTTTAACCTCAGCTCTGACAACTTATTAGACACATCACCCGAGGCAAGGAAAACAAAAGCAAAAATGAACTATTGGGACTCCTCAAGATAAAAAGCTTCTGTACAGAGAAGGAAACAATCAACAAAACTAAAAGGCAGGTCACAGATTAGAAGATATTTGTAAATGACTCCAGAGAACAATATAGAGGTTCCTCCAAAAGCTTAGAACCACCCTACCAATCAGCAATTGCCCTACTAAGTACTTATCCAAAGGTTGCAAAAAATACAGATTTGAAGCGGTATATGCACCCCAATGTTACAGCAGCATTATTGACGAAGGCCAAACCATGTAACAAGACCAAGTGTCCACCAACCGATGCAAGGATGAAGAAGATATGGTATATTCATACAATGGAATTTTACTCAGCCATCAAAAAGAATAAATCTTGCCATTTGCAATAACGTGGATGAAGCTTGAGTGTATTATGCTAAGCAAAGTAAGTCAGAGAAAGACAAATATTGTATGATTTCACTCATATGTGGAGTTGAGGAAACAGATGAATGTGTGGGAAGAGAAAAAAGAGGGAAGCAAATCATAAAAGCTTCAACTACAGAGAACAAACTGAAGGTTGATGGAGAGCGGTGGGTGGGGATAGGCGAAATGAGTGATGGATATTAAGGAGGGCACTTGTAATGAGCACTGGGTATTATATCTAAGTGATGAATCACTAAATTCTACATCTAAAACCAATTTTACTATACTTGTTAACTAACTAGAATTTAAATAAAAATTTGAAATGAAAAGAAAAGATCTTAGCCTTGAAAGGCTATTCAAAATTCAATCTGAAATTCCTTATGAAAAATTCTGTCAAAACAGATTTAAAATAATCTATATGGCCAGCAACTCTTCTGGCTGCACTTAGGTAAATAATTAGGCCAAGTTCATTACAAATAAAGTAGTCTTAATTTGATGAAAATGAGGGTGATTTGAGAGAAAAAAATTATGTTTCAATAACATAATTTATGGGTGTTAGATTCTAGTTCTCATTAACTGTCCTTGAATATTTGCAGTTTACCTATAAAACTGAATTGTCCTGATTTCCTTGCATATCTGGCTAATTTCCTACCTGACTGCTTGCACACTATGGGCCTGACTTTGAAAGCCCACTTTCAGGACCACCTCCTGACATGAGAAGACTATTTAACTGAACTAGCCTTATTTTGTTATGAAATAGGGAACAAAATATTTCTATAACTGTACATGAGAGTTCCCAAATAACAGCATTAGGGAGGGTAGGGCCTCAACCTATGCTAGAGAGTATCTGCAATTGGATGCAAAGCAATTTCACTCCTCCAATCCTGATATGGTTGCTTCTGCCTTGAGCAACTGATATCCCTCTTTGTTGCCTCCAGAAGCTTCTCCCTGTCGTGGGCCACCATCTATGCTGAGATTCACCGTCCCTCCACTGCTGCGTCTGTGGGGATGCTGAACTTAATGCCTCAGAAGCTTATTAATCACACAGAAAAGATCTCTTTTGCTGACGCCTTCACTAGGTAGTCCATCTCTTAGCAAGTCACTGGGGGAGCTCTAGTTCTAAGTGTTTTCTGTTGTCTTTTATGTATAATAATCCCATGTTGATGTTTGTATTACTGTTATGACATAAGGATGCCCATCACTTCCCAGTACCTGACTGTAGGGTCATTGTGCCAGAATGCCTCGAAAACCATCTGATCCCCCCTGTCAGTAAGTTACATGAACAAATCTCTCTGTAAACTATATGAAGTCTCCTGCTTCACTTTTTTTGTTTTTGTCTCAAAGTGCCTTGTCAGTTTGAAGGATGTTTTACTGTCTCTCCTTTCCAACACATCTGTAAAATATCTATTTTTGTTTTCTATGCTACACAAACTTCATTCGGTTAAATGTCACCTAAAAAAGATAATTCTAGCAAGGTTATCCTTTATTTTAAAGGAATTTGTTATTTATTTATTTATTTATTTATTTATTTATTTATTTATTCATTCATTCATTCATTCATTCATCCATTTATTTATTTATTTATAGCGTGCATGAATGGTGGCGGAGGGGCAGAAGGGGAGAGACTCCCAGCTGAGCATGGAGCCCTCGTGGGGCTGGGTCACATGATCCTGAGATCATGACCTGAGCGGAAACCAAGAGTCTTATTCTTAACCGACTGAGCCTCCCAGGTGTCCCAACAAGGTGATCCATTTTTAACCATCTGATTAAAAATAATGCCTATGAAATTTGATTTGGATGCAATAACAGGATTACTGCTTTGTACCAGGATTCCAAATTGTGTAGTTCCTATATATTGTAATCTATGGGATGTGGAGAAAGCCCCCTTCCTCTAATATATGTTTGATACTATTTGAAGTGCATTGTACTCAGTGTCCCTAATTCTTGTAAAAACTTCTCAGTGTAGATATTATTAACTCCAAGTTCCATCTGAAGAAACTGAGGCCCAGAGGTATGACGGCAAATGTTTCAGGGATGCCAGCAATGTGTAGCTTTTGATGATTGTTTGGTGGTGGCATTCACCAACAGGATTTGTCTAGATCCTAGCTCCATCCCTCAGGAGACACAGTTCACTGGATAATGATTGTTAGAAAGGGAAAATCCTTCAGGGATGCTGACTGGGGCGAGATTGATAGTAAAAGAATTCTCCAGCACCATACAGAAGACATAATGAGGATTACTGTCTCAAGGAGGTTGTGGTCTTGAACACTGTATTCTTATTGGTTCTTTGTGAGGTTATTTCTTAGGGCAGAGTATCTATGTCAAGGTTTAATACCTTATCCTACTTCCTTTCTAGTGCACATCTCAAGAAAGAAAGTGCTGGAATAAACAGATACGGGTAAATGGAAAGGGGAGTTGTTCAAGATTTAGAACACCTTATTTTTATGGCTCTCCCTCTTAGGAGTGGATAGACCTAAAACTTGGGAGTGGGAAGATGAAAAAAAAAAAGGACCCAATTATGGGTAATTTCCTGAGATTCACAAATTGGATCTGATTAAATAAACAAACATAATTATTTTGCTCTGTTCTCTATGTATATATTTCATTCAAGGACTTCAAAATATCTTCAGAAATAATTGCTTAGGACCACCAAATTCTATGAATGAGAGAAGGCTCAATGAAGGTGAGTTATTACCGGAGCACCAAGAAGACCTCACTGGAACTGTTTCACCTCCAGGATCATAATGAATCCAATCCCATTTACTATTCACTAAGCAGAAAAGGAATTGCACATGTGGAAGATAATATCTTTCCTCATTTCACAAAAATCTCTTTTCATGCCAGAATTCTGGCTATTCTTTCTGCTTTCTAATTTAATTATTTCAAAGGCTGTCATGTAGAAAAAAAGAGTAAATGGCGTTAGTACTAGAACTGAGAGAAAAGGATAATTTGGTCACCACCTTGGCTGACTTAGGCAAAGGATGCAAGGTCTTCTTAAGGGAAGAGAGAAGGGAGCAAAGCCTTACTGGGTGATTAGAAGGTGCCAGTCTCTTTATATTAGCATGGACCCATCTTTACTACCACCTTGAGACCCATCTTTACTACCACCTTTGATATTAAAATATCAAAGACAGTTGATCTTTTTCTAAGCATGTATGACAAATCTTAGTACCATTGGGTACAGGATATTTAATAGAAGTTTTTGTTTCATTAAAATATTTTTAAATCACTGTGGTGTCACAACTGCTTCCAGAACAGACACAGATATACCACTCCTTCAAACCTTCAAACCAAAGACAGACTATAAGGTGACTGAATACTGAGGCACTGCCTTGACGGTTTACCCTGCATCTAGAAATGAACTGCACAGATTTGGCACTGAGTTAGTACTTCCAATGAGGTCATTAAAGGGTGCATTGAGGGGATGTAAGGAGCTCAGGTTTTAACATGGCTGGATACATTCCTTCTCTCCGCTCTATACACACATTTGTACACAGGTTGATATTTTATCTAATCACATCTCTCCCTCTACTGAGGGTAGCAGACCAAACAAAAATACAAACTTAGAATCTGAACATAATCTCAAGAAAAGACAGACTAGTCGTCAGATTCAACATTTTTAAATATTTTCTTATATTTTAAACAATTCCACTACTGAGAATCACTCTAAGAAAACGATCTAAAATATAAAAAGGCTTGTATGCATCAAATTATCTGATGTATAAAGGAAAAAGCTAAAACTAAATGTCCCTCAAATAAGGAGATGGCTCTGGAATTTACTACCTACCTATTGAGAGAAATATTAAACCATTATTTTAAATTATCTGTGCAATGAATTTTAATATTGTGGGAAGTCTCTACGTTCTAATATTAGAACAAAAGTAAAGCAATAAACTTATATACAAAATGAACAGAACTAAATAAAATCTTCACAAGCCTGTTCAGAGCTGAAAAACAAAAACAAAATATTAGAGAAGCTTTTCTCTATGTGCTGGGAAGTTGAGTGCTTTTACCTCTTTTCTTTCTGTATTTCTTGATTTTTCATTAATAGTTACTATATTTTATAATTTAAACATTATATAATAAATACCAAAAAGTCAAAATATTTTCCAAAGTTAGTGACAGGCCTTCCCTTCCCTAAACTAAGCTCTCCTTTAGGATATGTTTTATTTTATTTGTTTTTTAAATTTTCTTAAGATTTTATTTATTTATTCATGAGAGACACACAGAGAGAGGCAGAGACATAGGCAGAGGGAGAAGCAAGCTCCCTATGGGAAGCCTGATGTGGGACTCGATCCCAGGACCCCAAGATCATGCCCTGAGCCAAAGGCAGATGTTCAACCACTAAGCCACCCAGGTGCCCCATCCTTTAGGATATGTTCTAGTCATCCTTGTATCTCCAAGACCTCAATATAGTGCTTTGAAAATAGTAACTACTAAATAGGGGTTTGCATGCTGAATCAATGGTTGGAGAAGGAGCACTCAAAAAACAAGCTGAGCCTCTGAACCACAAGCCACAAACAACTGAGTTTTAGAATAAAAGGGAGACAAATAGCAATTAGTCTTTTAAAACCAAAATAACTTTAAAGCCTGAGGGTTCCCTATTCTAACTTATCATATTCCTACCTGTGGTAAGTAGATAGTGCAACCCAAATGAAAGAAAACTATTTGCTTTTAAGCTTAGTAAATACATTTTTACATAAGAAAGCCAAGAGATTTTGTTATCACCTTTCAGGTACTGTATTTACCTAAGAGTCTAGTTTCTTGTCCAAGTCTTAATATTATAATCAGCCAATAACCTGGTGGCACTGAATTATTAGCTATATGTTTAAGGCTTGCTACATTCCATTAGGTTCTTTGGACAGGCATATCTCCTTTTGCAGATATGTTTATTTACATTGTATTGCACTTTGCAAATTAAAAGTTTGTGCCAATCTTGCATCCAGCAAGCCTATTGGCACCATTTTTCCAACAGCACTTGGTCGTTTCATGTCTCTGTGATACATTTTGGTAATTCTTGCAGTATTCAAACTTTTTCCTTATAAAACCAGATGATGATTAGCATTTTTTAGCAATACAGTATTTTTTTTTAAATTTTTTTTTAAATTTATTCATGATAGTCACAGAGAGAGAGAGAGAGAGAGGTAGAGACATAGGCAGAGGGAGAAGCAGGCTCCATGCACCGGGAACCCGATGTGGGATTCGATCCCAGGTCTCCAGGATCACGCCCTGGGCCAAAGGCAGGTGCCAAACCGCTGCGCCACCCAGGGATCCCGCAATACAGTATTTTTAATGAAGATCTGTACATTATTGTTTTTAGGCATACTGCTATTGTACACTTAATAGATTACAGGACTGTGTAACATTATTTTTATATTCACTGAAAAACCAACAAATTTATTTGACTCACTTTATTGCAATATTCAGTGCACTGAAGGATTCTGGAACTGAACCCACAATATCTCCAAGTTATGCCTGTAATACAAAGTGGTCTTTCCTCTCATCATGCAAAATCTAAATCAAAAGACAATAGGAAATCAGCAGAGATTTATTGGGTCCAATTAAACCGATTTACCATCTGCATAATCTAATGTTATTTAACAAGCAGACAAGGGCTTATTATTTTTTTTTTTAAATTTTTTTTAAAGATTTATTTATTTATTTATTAATGATAAACACAGAGAGAGAAAGAGAGCGAGGCAGAGACACAGGAGGAGGGAGAAGCAGGCTCCATGCCGGGAGCCCGACGCGGGACTCGATCCCAGGACTCAGGATCGTGCCCTGGGCCAAAGACAGGCGCCAAACCACGGAGCCACCCAGGGATCCCCCGACAAGGGCTTATTAAAGTACAAAGGGCTAGGAGGGCATTTCAACATCAAGGCAGACTGAGGATAGACATTGTCCATCCTTATATCTGATCCTTCAATTTCTGTGTTCCATTGCGGACCTACACTCTCCCTAGCCCTTCATCTGGTATAAGAACTAAGTTTAATTTAAAAAAAAAAAAAAAGCACTAAGATTAAGATCCAATATTATGTGTTACTTGACATCTTGGGAAAAACAAGAGGGCCTGGACTGGCCTAAACATGAATATCCCTTTCTACCGTATTTCCATGGGTCAGGACCTCTAGTTAAACACCAGTCTTAATTACAGGCCCTTATCTCCTGCTTATCTCCTAAATAGCAGGCTTCAGTTCCCAGCCAACCTACAGAGTTACTCAAACAAGCCAATCACATGCTTCCATGGGAACCAGGGGGCATCTCGTCTCCTTGATACTACTGAATATACTTCTCACAGTCCCTAGTTCATTCTGTCCCCAAGTGCAATCCTTGGGTGTCTGGGTGTGGCATACATGGCATGGGCATTCTCCAACCCTGGGCTGTGGGTATATGTGACATAAACTGTTGTTGACCTCATCTGTCCATGTAGAGGGTTGTGTGTTAGGCCATCCTCATAACTAGGGCAGAAATGGCTCCCTTACCAGTGGGGTAAATAGTAGGCAGTAAGCACCCCAGCACAGATGCCTCCAGTAACAGTTACATGTCCTTGGCCTTGAGAAGTATTCTGTTTATATCTTCTTTGATTCATTATGTTTTTATTTCACAGTTAAACTCCCTCAGGGAAATATTATTCCTCTTATCTATAATCAGGGATAGAGAGAGGTTTCTAACATTTACTCAGGCCTGCCTACACATGAAAATCCAGAGTGATTAAAAAATCTTCACTATCTCCATTAAACCCAATTCCATCCATTACAACTTTTGGGCTAAACAGGACCTGGAGTCTGATGCTCACATTCACTTCTCTGTCCCTTCTGATCTCTGACCTCATCCTCTTGCTTGCTCTAATGTAGCCACACTGAATTATTTCATATTCCTTGAATATGACAGACCATGCTTGCCTCAACATTAGCTTTCACTGTTACCTCTTCCTGATATGTGCTTCTTTCAGACAACTACCAGAATGATTACCTAGCTCAAGTATTTGGTCTAACGTTGCCTTCTTGGTGAGAGGTAATCTGACTGTAATTTCTATTTTTCTCTTCTTTAGCACAATCTATCACCTCCCTGTTTTATTTTTTTCCATTGCAATTATCAAATACTAGCATTCTATGGTATATGCATTTATTAATTTGTATGGTCTATCTCTTGTCCACTTGAATGTTAAGTTCCAGAAGGGCATGCAATTGTTCAGTAAGCTATCCCCAGGACTTATAACTGTGTATGTTTCAGAGTAAGAGTCCGATAAATTTTTGTATTTGTTAAATGAGTTAGTTTAAAGATTTTTAACCAATAAAAATTAAATTTATAAAAAAAAGAAATTTTAAAAGAAGTTCTTTAGGTAGAAGGAAAATATAGGTCAGAAACTGAGATCTACATAAAGTAAAGAAGAACATCAGAGAAAGAATAAATGAAGGTAGAATAAAATTGTATGTATGTAGGTAGGTAGGTAGGTAGGTAGGTAGGTTTATGCCCAGTGCAGAGCCCAAGACAGGGCTTGAACTCATGACCCTGAGATTAAGATGTAAGCTGAGATGAAGAGTCAGATGCTTAACTGACTAAGTCCCCCAGGTGCCCTGGTAAAATAAAAATTTTAAGTTTTCTTTTTCTAAAAAAAAAAAAGAAAAAAAAAGAAGATTTTTAAAAAGTTTTTGTAGTAAGAATTCTTTCATTTATTACACAGAATGCTGATATTAATGTTTTTAACTTTAGAAAAATTCCAGTAGCTCATTTGAGCCTCATTACATACTGTTAGCAGGAAATCCATCATACTTCTCTTTTTTTTTAAATTTTTATTTATGATAGTCACAGAGAGAGAGAGAGAGAGAGAGAGGTAGAGACACAGGCAGAGGGAGAAGCAGGCTCCATGCACCGGGAGCCCGATGTGGGATTCGATCCCGGGTCTCCAGGATCGCGCCCTGGGCCAAAGGCAGGCGCCAAACCGCTGCACCACCCAGGGATCCCCATCATACTTCTCTTTTACACACACTCTCAAAAACCATTCAATAACTCAAAACAGTTCAAAACAGTTTTACATAGTTGAAAGAATGGCATGCCCTTCCAAGATATCAGGCACAGAATGAGGATTGGATTCTGACTGGTCTGTTATTGCAAGTTTATTGTTACTGAACTGAAACTGATCTATACTGTAGAAGTACTTTTACAGGCCCTGTACCCTCCCAGGTTAAGATGGTGTCCCAAGAAGGGCACTAAGGTTCTTAGTTCACATTGACTTAGTCGGCAGCTATTTACATTAGCTCGTTTTTATTCCAGAGTGGCTGGATCTAAAGGGATAACAGCTCCACACGGATTCAAACCTACTCTTCTCAGTCGAACTTATATCTTTATCTAAAGCTCAGTTCTGCAGATTAAATCCCCTTTTCCCACATGTATTTAATCCAGAGGCCTGAAACATTCCCTGATTTGCCTCCCACAATTGTGGAGGCTGACAAGTCCAAAATCTGCAGAATATACTAGCTAGCTAGAGAGCCAGAAGAGCTGATGATGTTAGTTCAAGTCTGAAAGCAGTCTCCTTCGCAGAATGCCCCCTCTCTCAAGGGAGGTTGGTCTTTTTCTCAATGAACAAACTGGATGAGGCCCATACATAGTATGGTGGGTAATCTGCTTACTGAGGTCTGTGGATTTAAGTGTTAATCTTGTCTAAAAAATGCCTTAACAGGAACAGAATATTGTTTCACCAAATATCTGGGTACTATGGCCTATCCAAGTTGACACATAATTAATCGTCACAGGGGATATAAATTAGGATTTGACTCTTCCTAGGAAACCTAGGGCTCTATTTAAATTGTCACTTTCTCTACAGAGATCTACTGCATTCCAAATGGGTATTGCAACTTTTAGACCATTAAAAAAAGAGAGAAAAAATGGGCAACCCGGATGGCACAGCGGTTTAGTGCCACCTTCAGCCCAGGACCTGATCCTGGAGACCCAGGATCGAGTCCCACGTCAGGCTCCCTGCATGGAGCCTGTTTCTCCCTCTGCCTGTGTCTCTGCCTCTGTGTGTGTGTGTGTGTGTGTGTGTGTGTGTGTTTCTCATGAATAAATAAATAAGAATCTTAAAAAAAAAAGAAAGAGAAAAGACATTGTTATATGCTCATCCACTAATCCTAGAAAAATGTGTGCCCTACATTTTCATACCAAAGAAGGCCTTCCACGTGATTCTTTGTAGGACAGAGGATCTATTTCTCTGGCTTAGAAATCTTGAACCTGTTCTACAAAGTAAGGGATACCCACATGAGCAATAATGCCTGAAGATGTGACAGGTTATTAAAAATGAACTATAAACACTTAGAATTGAAATCAAGATGCTGATGACAATTCCTGAGTCAATGTTTTCTGAGTAGGGTCTCAGACCCAAGTGTTCACCTTTTGACCAGGAGGGATCATGTAAGTCAGGACAAACAAAAACCCTGAAGCTTGGTGGTGTTCTTACTTTCAGATAAATTATATGGAAGAAAATTGTTTGACAAGGTAACATTCAACCAACTTATCTACTTATAATTAAGTCATTTTACAAATTCTGTTTCTGTGTCACATGCTTCTGGGCTCATAAGACATGCTCAGTAAGGTTGATAGGATCAAAATATAGGAAAGCTGGGCAATCCTTGCTGATTTCTTTCCCAGTTTAACCAAGCAAAGTTGTTAATGCTCTTGTCAATGTGTGATCATTTGTACATGTATGAATAGAAAACATCCAACTAATTATTCATATATTCAATTAATTTGGGATTGGGTAGATGGAGATCTGCTTAACAGGTCAAAAATGAAGACGTCTGAGAGTGGCTTAAGAAGAGAGAAGGTAAATGTAACTAAATGTCAAGGAACTGAGAGAAAAATGTTTGAAGAAATTAAAATTTAGAATATAACATATATACTGATGGTTGATTTTACACTTCAACTTGACTGCCATAATGCCTAGATATTGCTCAAATATTATTCTGGGTGTTTCTATGAAGGTGTTTTTGATGAAGTTTACATTTAAATCAGCAGACTTTTAAACACCACTTTATTGAGGTATGATTGATATGTGAAAAGCTGTATATATTTAGTGCATACAAGTTGATGAATTTTGATATAAATATACACCTATGAAACCATCACCATTATCAAGGCCATAGACATATTTAACTCCTCCTAACATTTCCTCCTTCTCCTTTTATTATTATTATTGTTTTTTGTTTTGTTTTGTTTTGTTTCCCCCAAGGAGTTTATTTGGGCAGACCTGGGGACAGATAGGCTCTACATCTAAAAGAAGGTGTTGAGACTTGTGGTGAAGCATGGTTTGTGCTGACAATGCAGAATTCAGTGGGGCCCCGGGGACTTGATCTTGGAGTTGTGGAACCTCTTGATTGCTGTTCTTCAGCACTTGCTGGTGGAAATCTCCTCCACCTTCATCATCTAGATTGAAAGGGCCCCAGGCAAGGTGCAGGATGCCCATGTTTCAGTAGCACCAAGGTAATAGGACCTACAGTGGTCAGGTCCAGGTGCCCTGGGACATATGTGGATGCAGCCAGGTGAAGTTCTTCAACTGCAAGGGAGATTTCTTGGATACCTATCCACAGTAGACAGTTTCTCCTAAGATTTCATCTCCTTCAGCTGAGACACAAAGTAGCAAAAGCAACACTTGGTGACAACATGATGGGGTGAAAAGTTCACATTTGATAGAGGGACAGAGTGCAGCATTTGGGGGTAGACAGGCAGCACCCACCACTTTTTACTCTTGCAGTGTGCTCCAAGCCTTCAGACCTCACTCCCTACTCTCACCACCCCCAAGAAAGGCTTATTTATTATTATCATCATTGTTGTTATTATTCTTACTCTTATTTTATGTGGTAAGAACACTTAAGATCTATCCTCTTAGTAAATTTTAAGTATACAATATAGTATTATTAGTTGTGGGCACTGTTCTGTATAGTCTATTTCTAGAATTTATTTAACTTGCATAATTGAAACTTTATACACTTTGACCATCAACTCCCAGTTTCCCCTCCCCTCGCCCCAGTCCTAACATCCTACTCTCTGCTTCTATTAGTTTGACTATTTTAGATTCTACATGCAAATGAGATTATACTGTATTTGTCTTTCTGTGTCTAACTTATTTTACTTAATATAACCTTCTCCAGATCCATTCATGTTGCCATAAATAGCAGGATTTCCTTCTTTTTTGAGGCTGAAAACTATTTTATTGTATGAATATACAGAATTTTCTTTGTCCATTCATCCATCAGTGGACATTTAGATTGTTTCCATACATTGTGGCTATTGTGAATAAAGTTTCAATGAACATGGGATGTCTCAAGATTCTGATTTTGATTCCTTTGGATAAATACTTAGAAGTAGGATTGCTGGGATTGGGAGAGCGTTCTATTTTTAATTTACTGAGGAACATCCATACTGTTTTCCATAGTGGCTGCACCAATTTACATTCTCACCAATGTTGTACGAGGGCACCCTTTTTTCCATGTATTCACTAGTACTTATTATCTCTTGTCTTTTTGATGATAGTCATTCTAACAAATGTGAAGTGATATCTCATTTCCCTTTTGATTTACATTCCCCTGATGATTAGCGATGCTGAGCACCTTTTCATGTGCTTATTGGCCATTGGGATTTTTTTGAAAGCATCTATCCAGGTCCTTTGCCTATTTTAATTGGATTATGTGGTTTTTGCTAATGAGTTGTATGAGTTCTGTATTATGTTTTGGCTGTTAACACCTTATATGATTTATAGTTATTTTCTCCCATTCTGTGGGTTGCCTTTTTTTGTTTGCTTGCTTGTTTTTTTAGAGAGAGGTAGACAGAGAGAATGGAGGAGCAGAGAGAGAGAATCTTAATCAGGCTTCATGATCAGCATGGAGCCCCTAGTAGGGCTCAATTTCACAACCCTGATATCATGACCTGAACCAAAATCAAGAGTCGGACACTTGACCAACTGAGCCACCCTGGCACCTCCTGTAGGTTTCCTATTTATTTTTGTTGAGGGAAGTCATTAAAATGATGCTGATGAAATTTGGAAGTTTGGGGTTCATGAGAAAATGGCTAAGAAAGAATTCTTGAGATATTTTTGGTGCAAAAAGGTGATTTTTATCATAACACAGGGACAGGATCCATGGCAGAAAGAGCTGCACTGGGATTGTGAGGAGTGACTGATTTTATACTTTTTAATTAGTGAGGGTTAGGGATAGCAACTCTAACGAATTTGGAAAGAAGGCTTTCAGGACCTTGAGGGGCTCGCTGCTGTTAAAGTTACTTTTGAGCTTTTCTTCTTTTTTTTAAAGATTTTATTTATTTATTAATGAGAGACACACAGAGAGAGGGAGAGAGAGACAGAGACACAGGCAGAGGGAGAAGCAGGCTCCATGTGGGGAGCCCGATGTGGGACTCCTTCCCAGGACTCCAGGTACACGCCCCGGGCCAAAGGCAGGCACTAAACCACTGAGCCACCCAGGGATCCCCACTTTTGATCTTTAATAAAATATAAATATTAAGGCACTAAGGCAGCCATGAGGTCCTTGAGGAAAGTTACGTTCTTTATGTTTCAGGGATCTATCAGTGGGTTGGCTGCAAGCTGTAAGAAGATTTAATTTAAGCTACATTTCTCTTGCCTTTGTTTCCTTTCTCAAATTGTGGCCACTGATTGACGTGGGAGTTGAATTCAAGCACTTGGAGGCTCTTAACTACCTCCTTTGTCCTTGGAATATGGATTACACTTGCCTTTCCTGATCCCACAGGCTGCTGCAAGGGTCTAGCCTTGAGATAGTGATACAGAGAACACCTGCTTGGTACACATGACCGAGCCCAGTTAAGAACTCTTCATAAACTTTTAAGGTTTGGTGGGCAGGTGAATCCTTTTGTCTTGCTGTCACCAGACGTAAATCTCCTATACTTCTTAAAGGGGCCATCAACCAGTGAGGAGTGGTCTGCCTCTTTCTCTGGTATCTCCCTGCCCCCTGCATTCAGGATCCAGTTTCAGATTCTACCCAGAAGCTCCCGAGGAGATCACGAACCAACAACTGGTGAGCCTGCCAGGAGACCAAAGAAATGGGAATAAGGCATCCTTGGGGGAAATCCCAAATTGACCATTGACCTCTATGTGGGAAGGAGGGCCCCACATATCAGATGCTTGTGGACCACCCTGTGAGCACAAGGGCACTCCCCAGAACAGCAGCCAACCTAATCATTTGTTGGAGGAACCACACATGCATAGCACACTGCCGCAGGAAACGGATGCATGTGGAAGCTGCAGCAGGTTGGCCTCTACTGGGCAGTACATTGGCCAGCAGTGTCTGACTAGGGGCTCTAGAGGCTGAAGCTCAGGTCAGGAAATTAGAAGATGACCTAAGATAGAGAAGGACATGTGGGTGTCTTGTTAGGCTGCCAGTTTTAAGGCTGCCAGACAAGGTGGGAGAGCAGGATACTGAATTAGAACCCTTAACTTGCTGCTTTGCTAAGCTAGGAGGAGCCAAGACTCCTCTATTTAAGTTTCAAGCACTCGTGACAACACTGGATTAGGACGCCAAGAGGTGGGAGCTCTGAGAAAGTGATGAAAATGAAGAGGATGCTGAAACAGGTGAAATACTCCATGCCTTCTGATCCTTCATGCAAAGGAAAACTTTAAATAGCAATTACCCCAAAAAACTCAGGAGAAAACTTGTACTCTTTCTCTGTCCTTTAAAGTTGCAAATCTTAAAAAATAAAGTTGTAAATCTTTTCTTGTCTTCAAAATGTAAACACTCCAGAAGATTTAAAAAACAAAAACAAAAACACTGCCCACAGAAACTGAAGAAAAGAAAAAAAAAAAAGAGGGCAGGGGAGGGAGACCTTTTCAACTACAGACTGCTGTAGAAGTGCCCTTGTCATTTGCATTGTAACGCACCTGCCACAACAGCTAACTAAATACTAAATGTGTATAAGTGTTCCAAAAGATACTTGTATGGTTAGAATCTGTGCTTTTAATCCTTTTATTTTTTAGTGTGAGCTGGGTGAGGTCATTGAGAAAACATGACCACAAGTTGACCCTTGAGCGGCACCCAATCCATTTCATTTGTCCTGGCATAATGTTGTCAGCTATAATTTTAAAACGTATGTGTGTGTCACAGAAATAATCAAATCCCCTTGTCAATTACATTATAATGAACTCTTACCACATCTTTAATTGTGGCCATTTTTAAGTCTTTGGTCATTTGCAGACAAGTATTGTTTCACTCTGATGCTTTGGCAAAAAATAAATAAATAAATAAAAAGTGTTCCTGCATAAGTTCTTCATCTCTAAAGACATTCATAGAAATGATTTTGAGAAGTATAGCTTTCTGGTAACTAAGATCAATGTGCCTTCATGAGGAAGGGACAGTGATGAATCTTTCAAGTGCTCCTCCAAGGCCACCTGCATGGCCCCACAACATGTCATGGAATGGCAGCTAGGGACCCATCCCTGTTCTCTTTTCCCACATCAGTAACATGGGTCCATTACATTGATAGTATAATGTTAACAAGTGAGGATTTGCCTCAGTTGCAGGACATCCAGCAGACTTTGGTGGAACCTCAAAATGAACCTGAAAAAATCAAGGACCTGGGGCATCTGGGTGGCTTAGTTCATTAAGCATCTGCCTTCAGTTCAAGTCATGACCCCAGAGTCCTGGGATCGAGGCCCACATCAGTCTATCTGCTCAGCAGGGAGCCTGCTTCTGCCTCTCCCTCTACCTGCCACTTCCCCTGCTTGTGCTCTCTCTTTGTCAAATATATAGATAAAATCTTAAAAAAAAAAATTCAAGGCCCGGGCACCACGGTAAAGTTTTGGGAGTCATCTACGGTCAGGCAAGATGGGTGTTGTCCGAAAGGTTGTGATTGATAAGGTGCAAGCTCATCCAACTCTTAAGAATGTGAAAGAGGTGCAAACCTTTGTAGGGATTTAGGGGTTTGGGAAGATTTTTAATCCTCACTTGGCACAGTGCACCCATTGCTTGTGCTGCCTGATAAAGAAAGGGATCAATGCAACAAGCTCCCTTTGAGAAGGTAAAACTACTAGTAAAGCAGATTAAAGTTCTGGACATTTCCTAAGCAGAGTACCTTTTGAGTTAGTTGTGTCTACGAATTTAGAAGGTATGGGTCAGACCCTGTGGTAGACATAATAAAGGAAGAATGTCCCTAGAGTTTGGGTCCCAGCTCTGGAAGGGGGCAGAAGCAGTGAACATGGAACTCCTCCAGCTAAAAAGCCTTTCACACAGCAGTCAGTGGGCTGATCTCAGAGATATCTGGCTAGAGATCAACCACTCATGAGCTCTAAATGTGAACCTTTTGTACTAAGAGTTGAGCTATTCTAAAGAGATTAAACCTATGGCTTGTACAATGGAAAACTGAGGAGTAGATGATCATAAATAAGCCCTGTGGGTAGAGAGAGAGAGAGAGAGAGGCAGAGACACAGGCAGAGGGAGAAGCAGGCTCCATGCAGGGAGCCCGATGTGGGACTCAATCCTAGGACTCCAGGATCATGCCCTGGGCTGAAAGCAGGTGCTAAACCGCTGAACGATTCAGGGATCCCCACACGTCCCAGCTCTTAGGACACTGACAGAACTGGTAATCAGGAAGAGGATGCCTTAGCTTGGGTATAAGCTTCAGTAGATACAGTAGATTGGGTACATCAAAAGAGCAGTTACCATAGTGCCCAAATAAGATGGCATCCAAAACCTATCCTTACTGAACACCCAAATGGCTCTCATGAGAAAAGCTGTCTTCCAAAATTAATAGCCTAGGACATTATTACTGCCTTTCAAGGAGACATCTGTGCCATTATCTAGACAGAGTGTTGTGTGTTCATATCTGATGAATCTGTTAATGTACCCTCTTTATTAAGTCACATAAGGACACAAGTAAACACTCAGTGATCTGACCCTTGGTTTAAAGGACTTAATAAATCAGCGGTTCAGATCATGCAGTTCTTAATGGAAAAAGTTCTCACTGATTTTGGGAATCATGGTCTAATCTATATTATCCTTTGCTGTGCCTGATTTGTGGCTGTAGCAGCTGCCTCTAGTTCAGCCAGATAGCCACCTAAAGAGCCACTTCCATGCTAGTGAGACCCCTTGTTGACTGCTCAGGAACCCTGGCAGAAGAGGGGGGCATGTGAGATGGTAAGAGCTGGTCACAAGGGTGGAGTGCTGAGGGAGGTCATCAAAAAGATGACTTTTAAGATTTTTGAGGCAGGTACAAGGATACATTTGTCTAGCTGTTGCCCAAGACAAGCCTTGTATGCAAGTTTCCTTTGCTTCTTTAAACTGCCACCACCTACTAACATGGAGTGGCCCATTTCTCTCTTCCCTCTCTCCCTGCCTTCCATGTCCCAGGGCCAGTTTCTTTTTTTTTTTCCCCCCAGGGCCAGTTTCTGATTAGACCCAAGAAGCTCCTGAGGAGGTTACAAGACAACAATTTTGTTGATTATTTATTTTGCTCTGCAGAAGTCTTTTAGTTTGCTGTAGTCCAACTTATTTATTTTTGCTTTTGTTGATGGTACTTTTGGTGTCACATCCAAAAAGTCATTGCCAGAACCAATGTTAATGAGCTTGTTCCCTACGTTTGCTTCTAGGATTTTTATGGTTTCAGGTCTTACACATGCCTTTCATCCTTTTTGAGTTAATTCTCTGTGTCTGTGTAAGATAAGGGTCCAACTTCATTCTTCTGCAGGTAATTATCCAGTTTTCCCAATATTCTTTATTGAAGAAACTTTTCCCCATTGAGTATTCTTGGTACCTTTGTCAAATAGTAGTTGACCACTTGTGTGAGGATTATATATGGGTTACACTAGAGTTACCTATTATAAATGGTTAAACATAGAAATATCTGAAAAGGGGCTCCTGGGTGGCTCAGTTGGTTAAGTATCTGACTCTTGATTTAGATTCAGGTCATGATCTCAGAGTTATGAGGTCGAGCCCTGCATTGAGCTCTGCACTCAGTGGGGAGTCTGCTTGAGATTCTCTCTCTCTTTCTTCTTCGGCTCCTCCTGCACTCTCCCTCTAAATCAATCAATCAATCAATCAATCAATCAAATCTTAAAAAAAAAAATCTAAAAAAAATATTGGCAGCTAATAAGAAGTATACACACTATGAAAAGTATTTTCTGCAAGAAAAAAAGAGCAAAGCAACCTGCTCTAGGTAAGGAATTTGAGGAGCGTGTTGGATGTTGGGATCCCTAATTCTGCAGTTCAATTCCATCAACATGCATATTAAGAAACACGAGAACTAGAAGGATATCTTTTGATCCAAGTTGAATATAGATAAAATAACCAACTTGGAATCTATGAAAATATGTGCAGAGTTAAGGCAATGGATCGTTACTCTCAAGTTTAATAAAAAAGCATGAATGTTAAAAGAATTTTATGAAAGGTATATAAAACAATTTAGGAGGCATATGTTGCTCTCCAAAATGTATTTCCTTTAAATCTTTGTATAACAGGAAGAGAAAGGCATGAGAAGGAACCACACGTAGACATGCAAAAAGATCTGCCTATAATGAGAAAACTGGGTATGATGACAATATGAGCATAAGGACCTAATATTTCTGCTCCAGACACTACAAGTCCCTTGGAGACAGAACACAGTGTAGCTTGAGTGTCCTGCAGGACAGTTGCTATACTGCTGTTGGCAATTATTCAAGAGCTGTAGACAAAGAGGTCTTCCATTTAAACTATGAGAGCTAATATGTCTGAAGTTTGTGCTTTTTGCTCAACTTGGCTTGAATCATACCATTACCGTTTTGTAAATTCATCTACACAGCCATTTTCCAGATCACACACTTATTCCTAGCAGGTTGAGCCAGAATGAGCTCTATGAGTTCTATGCCACTTCACTCGGACATAGGCAAAACTATTTATGTATACCTGTATATTAGTATACATGTGTTAGTGTGGCTGTGGGTGTGAAAAGGAAGAATTACAGATTATTACATAGCTAGATCACTAGATGCTAGTTAGCTAGATAACATACATATGATAGAAAATAAATAGATGCTAGATGATAGATAGAAAGATGATAGATGATAGAGAGATAGAGATAGATAGATAGATAGATAGATAGATAGATAGATATAGAGGTCTATATATGCTATACAAATTACCAATATCATGAACTTACTGGTAATTTGTATTTTCTTTATATACTTGTGATTTCTTAGAATTTTCTAAAATGAACATTATTATCTTTATAAAATAAGTAAGAAATCAAAACTTTTAAAAAATTTTTCAAAGCTAAAGAATTTTAGAGTGATGAACAGGTCAAGAATGAAGCTATTTCTGGAAATGGCATAAAAAAGAGAGATAATAAATGCAACGGAATGCCCAGAAACAGAGATAGGCTAAAATTTCCTATTAGATTACATGAACATTGTAATCACATGGGATGATGATAGAAACTAGGGTTTGAAAGAGGAAAGCCTGTGAAATGTGTGCTAAATTCTAGGTGAATATAAAGAAGTAGTTTGGGAGCTGAGCAAATGTGGAGAGCTACCTGACTTCAAGGAAAAAGACATGCTTGCAATATGTAGAAGAGTAGAGCATGCAAATGTCAGTGGGAAACTTATGCAAATTAACTCTTGCTCTCTCCATTCCTAGGCAGTGACAGAATGAGGGTTGTCTACAAAAAAAAAAAAAAAAAAAAAAAAAAAAAAAAAAAAAAAGCTACAGACATGTGCTACCCTTGGAGTAGCTGAACGAGGTGAAGAGATGTTAAAAGTGACTCAGGTTTTGTAAACAATGGAACTCATTCTGGAAGGCACACTGAAGAGCCTGGAAGACAGAGCAATGGTGAGGTGACAAGTTGGCACAGAAATACAGAGAAATTTTTAGAGTAGAGAAAAAAAATTCACCAAAGTGGTTTCCATTTGAAAAGATAACCAAGGATGCCAGGACTTGAAAGAAATAGGTACAATTTTTGGAGAAAAGATACAGCTGTAGGAGAAAAATAAGAAGGATGCAGAGACAAGAGTTTTCCTGTACATACACTGTCTTGAAATATCTTCATGTATCACAGAAACTTCCAGAAGCAATCTCAAATGTCTAAAGCATGCATTTCCTAATGAATCATTGCCAGAGTTGCTTGACATACCTTAGCTGCTGGGTGCACACCTTAGAACTTGTTTACTGTGGGAAAGGTATTTATCAGGAATAGTGATATCTTGTGAATGTGACCAGAGCAGTAGAATAAATAGAATGAAACATGACACACAGAATCCAAGGAGCTATATGGGGTTTTGCATTGTTATTGCTTGTTCCTAGGAAATCAGCTGAGAATAAGGAAATTTATAGCAGAAAAGCTGATTAGGAGAAGCACTGATCTGCAGATGAAAACTGGCTGTGTATGTAAACAAATCATAATGAAATTACTGGCCCAGAGACCTAAGGAAATGCATTGTCAGTTTTCCTGTCAGAACTTTGTAAATGGCCCCAGAACAGTCTTATTCATGTTCTCAGCCTTCTTGATTAGTACTTCTCTATTTATTTAAGTAAACAACTTTCATTAAAGGTTCAATTTTCAGCAGGTTCAACTGAGGTTCAATTTTCAGCAGATGTTAGAATCAATCACAAAGGTACTATATTTAAAACTCTTGTACAGGAATAGAAATAGATAAGTGAGTGGCAGGCTCAAGACATAAGCAACAGTTCCAGTGATTGTTAACAACCTGGATACAAGCTTGGGAGCTGAGAGAGAGGAGGAGCCGATGAGGAAATGGGGAGAGGACAGTAGTATTTAGAACTAATGGAGAGGGGACAGTAGTATTTAGAACTAATGAAAGGTAAAAGGGACAGGAAGCCTGGGATGCGTTAGCTGATAACGTGTGTGATGAGAAGGTATTTGCAAATTGGTAAAGGAGAGGAGAAAATAGAGCCAGGAAAGGGAAAACTTGAGCTGTGAATATCAAACCTGCTTTCCACAACACACTCTTTTTAACTCCAACAGAGATGCTGCTGAATCTTTCAGGGATCTGAGCTACTGAGTAACTAGTTTGGTGGGAAGAACCCCTAGGGAGCCTTGGAGCTAAATCCACTTATTTTCCCAAGAAAGCTGAGGTCAGTGAGGCCAAGTTACCTTAAAAAAAAAAAAAAAATCCCACCATCAGTTCATGCCAAAAAAGGAAATAAATTCAGTTGTCCCACCTCTTAATCAAGAGCTTTTTTTTTTTTTCTTCAAACCTCTGCTCCAGTTATAGCATTTTGCATTTGTTAATTTAAGCAGAAATGGACCATGGCCAGGGCATGAGATTTGTCAGCGTAGGCTGAGAGGAGCTGGCATCCCGTAACAGTGTGATAAATAAAGGATTTGAAGGCCTTGTGTTTAGAGGTAAAGCTCATGCAAAAAAAGTGCATTAGACAATTCAGAAGCTCATCATGAAACAAATCTCTCCAAAGCCATCTGTTCCCACCAGTTGTGTATGAAAAAAAATGGACAAGGCTTGCTGTATTTCACATAAGAGGGCGCGGCCTATACCAGATTACAAAATGAGTCATGACTAATTTATACTTCTCTTTATCATTTCCTGTTAAAATAAAGTTTGATATCAGAAGATGCCGGGGTGGCTCAGTTGGTGAAGCATCTGCCTTCAGCTCAGGTCATGATCTCAGGATCCTGGGATCGAACCCCACATCAGACTTCCTGCTCAGCAGAGAATCTGTGTCTCCTTCTCCTTCTGCCCCTACCCCTGCTCATACTTTCTCTATCTCTCAAATAAATAAAATCTTAAAAAAATTGATATCAAGGTAAATTGTGTGATGCTCATTGTCTTCCAAAGACCATACGTGCATATTAATCAATGTTTGTTCTCCTTACTGTTGCTCTAGCATTGTTTCAGCCTGTGAATCTTCTGCTAAACGTCAGATGGCATTTTGAGATCAGAGCTAGAAACTTAGGAGACATCCAGGTAGATAATTTGAGCTTAAGCTATCTACAAATTTGAGTTTTTGTCTGTCTAGCCCATTGAAAAATATATTTTATTTATTTATTTATTTATTCATTCATTCATTCATTCATTTGAGAGGGGGGGGGGCACTGGCAGAGGGAGAGAAAGAATCTCAAGCACACTCCGCTGAGTGTGGAGTCATGCAGGGCTGGATCTCATGACCCTGAGATCATGACCTGAGCCAAAATCAAGAGTTGGACACTTAACTGACTGAGCTACCCAGGCACTCCTAACCCATTCTTGAAATGAAAATCTTTACTGGTCCAGAAAGAACACTTGATGAATTGGAGCAAAAGCTTTTATTCAGTTGCATAGTAACTATTTTGGCAAAATTATAAAAAAGATACAAATGCAACATAAAAGCATGAATTTAGCCCCTAATGAGAGGTTTAAGTAACAATCTGTAAAAGCAAGTAGAAAAGGAAAGCTTTTCTAGGTTCTTAAAATATTCTGTGAAAATATGTGATTTTTTAGATATTAATAATTGTTTCTACCAAAAAAGGTGGAGCAGAGGTGGTCATTGAACACACCAGTTATGACAGACAGGCTTTGGTTACTATAAGACTTATTAGGAACTTAAATGTTACTATACTTGCTTACATGCCAAGATAGTATCTAGAATTTCCAGAAGATATTTGGTCATTCAAATATTTTTTGATGGAAGAATGGTTACCATCTGTTCCAGTGATCTCCTGCTGCATAACATATCATCTGACACACATCAATACTTATAGACAATAATATATAAAAATTGTCATCCCTCACATTTTTGGGATTTGCCTGTGCTAGGCAGTTCTTGCTTGGGATCTCATACAATTGCAATGTGACAGCAGCTGGGACTTGAGACACCTGAAGGATCATTTTCCCATGCTGGATGTTAAAGCTGACTGTTCCCTGAGACCCAAGCCAAGCATCAACTAGACCACACACATATGGTCTCCCCACATGACCTGGACATTTCCTCAGAGCACTGCCTCTGAGACTTGGGTGGAATTTGTATTTATAACTTCACTTGGTCTGAAAAGTAAGAAAAGACACATACTTAGGGTGATTTAACACCTTTGTGATACCACATCATACAAAGGATAAGTGAATACAAAGTTCTACTTGCCTGAAGCTGGACTGGAGTTTCCCATGAGTTGATCAATCCTGGGAATCCTTCTTGTACTTTGACCTCATACCAAGTGTGACCATACATCTTAGCTTGCCTGGGGCGGCCCCCATTTATTCCTGCTGTCTTGGCCTAACTACTGGTATTATCACTTTTCTTTCTCAATATTGCTTGATTTGGATGGTAAATTATATAGTAACTCATCTATCCACAAACTCTCAATTGGATACTTGCAAGACTTTATGTTGTTCACCTATAGCTTTTGGTATATTCATTCCCCTCCCCTTCTCAATTTCTATTACTATGCCTAGACTTCTGTAATGCTTCAGGGTATAAATTTGGCTCCTCTAAGCCTAAGTTTCCTCTCCTATAGAATTCTTTGCATTTCTCATTTAGACCGATCTTTCTAAGATGTGACTTCTTTTTTTTTTTTTTTTTTTTTTTTGTAGACTTCATGAATTTCCCCTCCTTCTAACCACTCCAGTTCTTCACAGCAATTTTACTGGCATTACCATCCATAGACTCAATCTGTCTCATACCAGCATTTGTGTAATCCTAACAAGCATAGGATGTTAGATGTAAACTATAGTCTCTATTCCTCTCCACACCCAGTAGATCCTATTAGTAGGAATTGTTGCTCCTTCTAGACTCAGGAATAAATGGTTCAGTCATACCTGTTAGATTTCTATGATATTTTCTGAGTCTCTCTTGCTAGACCTTTGTATTTCCAGGAAAGAGTTCTAGATACAAGTTATAGGACTAATATAACCCCTTCTCCAACTCAACCAAGTGCTGGCCTAGTCCACTGTCCTGTGTTTTTGATTTGGGATTCTGTTAACTTTTGGTAGGGAGAGATGTCCTGATGCCTATCACAATCCCACCTTAAGACTTGAACTCTGCTTTAGACCCAAATCACTGTGAAAGATCTTACATCTATGGAGAGTTCTCACAAATAGCAATTGCCTCCTTAATTTCTTGCAGAAAACTGAAAATTAACCTTTGCCTGAATTCTCCACTATTTTGTTCTGAATGCCTGATTTGTTGGTCACCTAAATTATTTACCAAATCATATACTGTCTTCTCCACCCACCTGTATCTCTGCTGGCAGTCTTGTAGCCAAGGCACTTTCCTGAGCATCTTTTTTTTTTTTTTTGTCAAAATCCCCACAAATAGACCAGAGTCTATACCTAAATCTGTAGAGATAACACTGTTAAAATTTATTATGGAACAAGAGGTCCTACATAACTGATCTTCTTCTAAGTACTCAGTCTTCCTTTCTATAATCTCCAAAACAAATCCCTTTTATCCAGGCTACTTCAGCAGTCTTTTTCTCACTTATACGTAGAATAAAAAAAAATTTTTTTAAAGAAATTGAATTCATAGTAACAGTAGAATGGTGGTATCCAGAGGCTAGAGGATGGGAGAAAAGGGAAGATATTGATCAAAAGGTATTAACTTTCAGTAATGAGGGTAAGTTCTGGAGACCTAATGTATAGCATGGTGACTATAATTAATGTGTTGTAAAATTGCAATTTGCCAAGCAAGTAGATCTCAGGTGTTCTCACCATAAGAAAGAAAAAGGTAACTATGGGAGGTAATTAATTATTTTGATTGTGGTAATTGTTTCAAATATATACATATATCAAAATATCATGTTGTGCACCTTTGATATATACAACTTTTATTTTTCAAAAAAACTTATAAAACCAAAATAAGCCCCCAAAATACCTTATACATTGTTACACATACCTATTCTCCCACCTTCCCTATTTAGATACAGATGGTCCCTGACTTACAATGGATTGACTTATGATTTTTTGACATATAATGGTGTGAAATTGATACACATTCTGTAGAAACTATACTTTGAATTTAGATCTTTCCCTGGTCTGCTAATATGCAACACAATATTTTCTCATAATGCTGGGCAGTGGCAACAAGCCACAGCTCCCGGTCAGCCACCCAGATTGTAAACAACTGATACCCTTACACAACCATTCTGTACCCATACAACCCTTCTGTAGATCACTTTCAGGACAGTATTCAATAAATTACACAAGATATTCAATACTTTATAATAAAATAGGTTTTGTGTTAGGGGATTTTGCTTAACTATGGACTCATGTAAGTGTTCTTAGAATATTTAAGGTACACTAGGCTAAGCTATGATGTTGGGTAGGTTAGATGTATTAAATGAATTTTTTTTGACATGGGCTATTTTCAGTTTACAATGGGTTTTTTGAGACATAGCTCCATTTAAGTCAAGGAAAATCTGCACTGTAAAATCTTCATAGCTTAGTTTTCCTGTGACTCCCAAAGCAATACCTTGTATCCAGCATGGTGCTGACAGCATCTGCACTCCCACCAGCAATGGAATTGTTGGATAATGTGGTAGTTCTGTTTTAGCTTTTATTTTGAAGATCCTCCAGACTGTTTTCCATAGTGGCTGTGCCAACTTACAATCTCAACAACAGTGGACAAGGGGTCTCTTTTCCTCACATTTATGCCAGCATTTATTATCTCCTGTCTTTTTGTTGATGGCCATTCCAACAGGTGATTTTAATTTGCATTTTCCTAATGATTATTGATGTTGAACATCTTTTCATTACCCATTGGCCTTTTACATATTTTCTCTCAAGTAATGTCTATTCAAGTCCTTTTACCATGCTTTAATTGGGTTACTGACTTTTTGCAATTGAATTATATGAGTTTTTACATATTTTAGGTATTAACCTCTTATCATATGTATGGTTTGCAAATATTTTTCCCATTCTGTAGGTTATCTTTTCACTTTGTTGATGGTTTCTTCTGTGTGCAGAAACCTTTTAGTTTGATAGAGTCTCACTTTTTTGTTGTTGATACTATTGTGTGTGTTTTAGGTGTCCCATCCCCCCCAAATTATTACCAAAATCTGTATCAAGAAGCTTAACTTTTATATTTTCTTCTAGAATTTGCATGGATTCAGGCCTTCCACTTAAATCTTCTTCCAGTTAGCTTTTGTGAATGGTATAAATTACGGGTCCAGCTTTATTCCTTTATATGCAAATTCCTTTACATTCCCCCTAATTATCACAGCACCATTTATTAGATTGTCTTTTCTCCATTGAGTATACTTGGTTCTCTTGTAAAATATTAGTTGCCTATATATATATTTAGGCTTATTGCTGGGTTCTCCCTCCTGTTCCATGGTCTATTTGTCTGTTTTTATGCCAGTACTACACTGGTTTGACAACTATAGCTTTGCAATATAGCTTGAAATCAGGAAGTGTAATTCCTTCTGCTTTGTTCTTGTTCCTCAGGATTTCTTTGGCTATTTAGGGTCTTTTGTGGTTCTGTATAAATTTCAGGAATGCTTTCTCTATTTCTATGAAAAATGCCATGAAAATCTTGATAGAGATTGCATTGAATCTATAGGAGGTTTATGATTAGGAACTTGAAACTAGATTTCTAAATAAATGAACATTAAACAAACAAATCTTAAGGGAATTTAGGGAATTCTTAGAACTTAATGATAATAGTAATATTATCTAGCTCCCACAGATAAAACTCTATGTTCTCTAGAAGGTTAAATTGATAAACACAGGAAGGGAACTATATTCCACCTGGAATCATTAAAGTTGGCCTAAAAGAGAGAATGGCAAAGATCCAAGGATTGTTGAAGACATCCTCTCATTACCAAAGCAGGAAGTAGGCGGACCTCCTCAAACCACCAGCTCAGCTAAACAGAAGAGAATAGATGGATGATTGCCTTATCAGTAATATACATCTCAGTGGGGAGTCCAGAGTTTGGAACACTTTCTTTTAGGAGAAAAAAGACAATAAGAATACAGAGTAGATAAAATGGTAAGGGAGGACAGAAACAGAGTATTATTAATAAAGGCAAAATATTACACAAAGGAGAGGCTGGAAATACTAAAAATAGATACCAACATTACAATTTTTATTTTAGCATTTGCCTCCTTTGAAAGTGTAAATCAGTGATTTTTAACTCTTATCTAGTTCACGAAACCCTCAGAAAATTTGAGGACATCTGTGGATTTTATCCCAGATAAATGCAAAAAAAAAATTCTGCCTAGATTTTTATGTGGGGAATACTGACTCCCTGAAGTTCATTTATAGATTCGGTTTCAAAAATCAGTGTTCTAGAATGTACACTTATTCCTAATATTAAAGGTAAATTATAATAATATTGACACGGAGGTTGTTCCCACCTTGCTGAAATTGCCATCATCACCCCCTTGAACTAACCAGCCAGGACAGAGGGAGGCTTTGCCTCTAATGAGCTGCCTACATCTATTTTGTCAAGAAGACCCACTTCCTGACAAGGCGGGGCAGCTGGTCTTGGAACATTTCACTCATTTCCAAGAACACTATCATTCTATATTGCATCCATTTGGTCATTTTCAAAGTCTGAGAAGTTCATTAGGGATAGCAAAGAAGCCAGGAAAATAAAGTAGACTTTGACTGGAAATTTTAGGTTCTGGCCTCGGACCAACAGATTCTGTGACCTTAGATATTAACCTTACTGTGACTCCGTTTTCTCATGTGGAAAATAATACAGCCAGTAAGATGATTTTTAATTTTCCTTTCTGCACTGTAGATGCTTCTAGATGAAAATGAGACAGGACTTGGGTTTAGAGGGTCTGGTAGGATTGATACACAGGGGATTCTTAAGGTAGGTTTAAGAAATCAATTCTACATCTTTGGTAAACTTTTATTAAGTCTATTAAGTTTCTATAAAGAAATAGACATATGAAGTTAACTTCATTTTAAGGGTGTGGATATATTACTTTGGAGCAGGAATGCCTTCCATTTATAATAAAATGTAGAACATCTATTGGAAATAGGCAAGCCACCAAGATGTTTTCTTCATTCTATTATCTCTATAGGCCATATTCTCAGGCAAGCCATGTCAAGCAATAGACATTTCTGTTTTGTAGGAATGTTCCCAGTATGTCACTGGGAAATTCTGGGCTCCTGCTTTGTCTTACTGTTTTGAATTTAATTCTTTATGTTTCCACAGAACAATAGAAGCACATAGTTGTGACTATTAACGTGATGAAAATACAAACTTGTTAAGGTGATACTACTTTGAAAATTTCATATATGCTTATATATTATTTATACATATATAAACACAGTTATATATAAATTATATATGAATGTATTCACATATACATTTATATCAAATTGCATATAAACATATTCATATTTATGTCTTCACTTAAAATAGACCAACCTCCAGAATAGATATAAAGGTAAAGCAAAACATCTTTCCTGGCATTGAGGAGCTTACAATCTGTCATAAAATTCACACATTTCCTGTATTTATTGTCTAATATTACTTTTATTGTCTAATATTACTTTAAATGTTATTCCATTTATTTAGTTATTTGTAATTTTTAAAATGTTTATACTAACATGATCTCATTTAGTTTGGCTTAAGATCACAGAATAAATATTTGATAATGAGTTCTGAATTTTGCCTATATAGGCGAAAAAAGGCAAAAAAAAAAAGTCAAAGGACGGTTTTTTAAAAAATATTTTTCTTTTCTTTTTATCCCCCCTCACCTTCTTTCCTGCTAAATATTTTATACACTATGTGTGAATCTAATAAATCAATCAAATATCAAACTATTAATTTTATAACTCTTTAAGATTAAAATCAAGTCTTCATATTCTAAGGTTCCTTATAAAGTGTTTCTAAGTTTATGCACTGCTGGCATAAGCAGTAGCTTACACCAGCACATTCATTTTCAGCAAATGACTATATTGAAAAATAATTCCTATGCCACAATGAATGGAGACTATCCATTTACCTGCTAAGCTTTCTATGAGGGCATACATAACACGCTGGCAATAAAAACAAAAAAGCCCTGAATTTTCTAGGCATGCCAACATTTTTAGGCATGGTGCTTGAGCCAGCATCAGTAAAACTAATGAAAAGGCAGTATGAAATCAACTATAAAAGTCAGATAAAAACAGTGGCTTGATTCTAAGACAATCCAGTTCCAAACTGAACTGGATAGTGCTAGAATTTTATGAAAATTTTCAAAAAAAAAGTCACCCTAAAAATTTATGAGGAAATTTATAAAGTTGGAAGTTGGTTCCCCTAAGGATTGTTACCATAATTCTTGGCTCAGACTGCTTTAAAATGTCTACACTTTGCTCACTGGCTTTTCAGGCACCACCTCCAATCATGTTTCAAACAGCAAATGATTCCATAGAACTCTGTTGGTTCTGAATCAATGTTTCTTTTTATTAACTAATTATTGTTATTACTAGTAATAATCATGTAGGAAAATTGCTCAAGTTTCATAAGTGAGTTAATCTCATGATATTTCTGGAAGAATTCCCAGAATGAATAGTTAAGCTAAATATGTAGGGCTTGCCAATCACAAAGGAAACCAATGGAATATAAGAAACACATGGTGGTAATATAGGGCAGAACTGTATGCACTTCTTGTATTAATTTCCTGTTTCTTGCTGAAGATGCACGGCTATGTCTGGGCCTATGAAAAAATGTCTAAGTAAGCAAAGATTGCTTTTTGCGATCTTTACTCTGTTATCAGCAATTTTCCTATTAGCCATTCCATTTTTGGGGTGGCTTTTTCCATAATACCTCAAGAACTGAGTGTCTTTGTGAATATAGTGAATATTTATTGATTACCCATTATATATGGGCAATATTCTAGGGACTATAGATAAAACAAAGATGGGCCACTTGGTTGGCTCAGTCAGTGGAATGTGTGACTATTGATCTCAGGGTTGTGAGTTTGAGCCCCACATCTCAGGGTTGTGAGTTTGAGCCCCACATTTAGAGATTACTTAAAAATAAAATCTTAAAAAAAAAAACAATAGAGATTAATGGGACATAGTCCCTACTATGTATGTATGTAATATAGTATGTACATACATACATACTATGTATGTAATGTCACTGAACATTACAACCTAAGATGTAAAATAAGACAAATTTGAAAATACACTAAAGGTGGAATGTAATAATTATTGTAAAAGACATTCATGCCACACTAGATATTAGATCTACTTAGTTCCTGGTCAAAAGTTGCATGTCAGATTACCATAAATCCATTCCTTTCTTCTATCAATACAGTTCCATCAAACCAAAATATTTCTAATGAACCATTTCATAAATATTCCTATTATTCACAAAAATAATAGAAAGTGTATATTTCAGAGTTTTTTTTAACTGTATGGTTAGCCTGTATAAATGCTTTTTAAATTAAATATGAATCTAATTTACATTTAGGATAAATATTGTTAAGTAGGTAGTTGAATGAAATCAAAGTATTAATATTATATAGCTGATAATACTATTAATAGAAATAAGTACTAGAAAAGAAATGCGCTTGAGGGAAACATAATGAGTTCAGTTTTACATAAGAGTTTGGTGAGGGTAACCATCAAACAACCAAAATGCAAGAATTGGACTCAAGAATAGGACTGGTATCGGGCTGCCTGGGTGGCTCAGCAGTTGACCGTCTGCCTTTGACCCAGGGTGTGATTCCAGAGTTCTGAGGTGGAGTCCCACACCGGGATCTCTGCAAGGAGCCTGCCTATGTCTCTGCCTTCTCTCTGTGTCTCTCATGAATGAATAAATAAAATCTTAAAAAAAAAAAAAGAATAGGACTGGTATCGAACAAATTTGAGAGTTATGTACATATTACAACTTGTGAGAATAGATGATGATCTTAAATGAAAAACTGTAAAAAGAGAAGATAGTTGGAGAATGCATTTAAGTGTAAAAACCGAACTCAGAAGACTAGAAAGAAAAATGAGTTCAGTGAAAAAGTGTGAGATGTGAGACAAAACTGAGGACAGCCATTGTCACAGGCCAAAGAGGGTACTGGTGCCATAAAAATAGAAATGATGAATTGTAGGATATACAACAGAGAAGCCACAGAAAATGAAGTTTGAAAATAAGAAGTAAAGAGAAATAATAAGTGGTTAAATACTGAAAGGGGGGAGTGAGGAAATACTACTCACTTAAGAAATGTGGGGCCCAAGAAAGAGGCAGGTATCATAGCAATATAATGTAGAAGCAGGGGGAAGGAGAGTTTATATGAAGGTGATATGGCCTGAATATGTCTGATGGCAACAAGTCAATGAATAGGGAGAGAGAAGAAGCTGACCAGAGAGGGTATGATGATTTAGGAGCAAGAGAAGATCAGATTCAGTCAAGTTAACCTGAGAGAAGAGATTTTGAGGGGGGGGGGGGGGCAGGAGCAAAGAGAGATAAGGAAGATGAAAATCCAGGGAACTATCCAGATAAAATGAAGAAAAATTAAAGCAGCCTCCCAGTGGATGGACCCAATCATTCTTGTTAACATGAGAAGCAAGCTATTCACATGAGCTGAAATGGGGGAGAAATGGAGATTCGAGGTAAGTGGATAAGGTATGAAATAGTCATTTTAGATAATGCAACAGGGAGACTGCAAAATTAAATCCAAAAATTGTGGAACACCAGTGAGGTACTGATTGGCATTGAATATTTCCACACGTAATAGTCAAGTCTGGAACTATATTCTGCAGTTATCTACTTTTGTTTTAGAAGCATATTTTAAACACTGGAGGTATTACAGAAATAAGATGCACAATTAAATATATTTATTTGTATTTTTAAAACATAATATGACCTCAGATCAGTGGAGGAATGCTGTATTATGCAGGTTTGTGTCAATTTTATAACATTCAAATGGTCTGGTTTTGTCAGTTTCTTACAATTATGATCAGTGAGTGGTCTAGCTATTTAAGGCAGTCATAACTTACAAGTAAAATGAGGCTCTGTAGGCATTTAAAGGCTCAACTGCTTTTAGAGTCTGTTTTTATGTAATTATTCACTTATGCCATCATAGGCAGATACATCTCTGAAAACTAATGCTTTTATATTTTAATTTAAAAAGAAAAGAGCAGGTGCAGGTAGCAGAAAAGTTTTAGAGGTAGGCAGAGGGAGAAGCAGGCTCCCCACTGGGAGCCCGATAGGGGACAGGAACCCCCCCCCCCCACTAGATCCCAGGGCATAGGGATCACGACCTGAGCAAAGGCAGACACTCAAACGCTAAGCCACCCAGATGCCCCCATGGAGAAATTTTAAAGTATGCCTTTTTACCAATAATAGTTCAGTTTAAAATAAGCCAGATTTTTACGACGATCAGCGTCTTTTCAAAATGAAAGTAGAAATAGATTCGTAAGTGTGTTCCTATACCACTACATAGGTTCTTAAAATTTTTGAGCAGTTATGCATTTATCTAGGGGAAATAAATCAACTGTAAATAAATGCATGTTTACCAAAATGGTTGTTTCACAATGCATTTAGTTCTGATATTTATAAAATTGATATTTCACAGAATAGCTTTTAGTTTGGAATTCTATATAATTCAGACATCAGTCACAAGTGGAGACAAAATGAAAATGTGTGTTATTTTTTATGTAGGTAAACTAACACAACATACCTAATTGCAGAGTTAATTATCAAATTAATTTGTAATAGATCGTATAACATTTTCATATCTTAAAATATTTTTTAAATCAATCCTTAGATGAAATAATATTTTCAAAATAAAATTCTACAGAAAAAAAATTAATACTTCAGTGAGATTGGTATATTTATAACACTTCCCACAGTGATATTTGACAGTAAAAACAAAGAAAGTAAGCAATGTGAATTTTTCTAGGTTGAGCTTGCATAAAGTTGAGTGGAAAAAATTTATAGTATATTCTATATTATTAATATAATTTCTGTTCTAATAAAACCATAAAAAAGTAATATCACTTCCACTTTATACACAGGTGTCATCAAAGGTCGCATAAGTATTAATTGGATGAGCCAGAATTTTGAACGGATTTTTGATAGGCACGTTGACAATGGCTAAGAGAGATTCAGATATGGAAAGAGAGAAAGGAGGGATTGCAAGCTCAGGTAGCAATACAGCTCTGAGGAGTAGGAGATTAGAAGGTCCTCTCATGTTAATCAATCACTGGGGAAGAAAAACCCATGTAGAAAGAACTGGATGTAGGTCTCCACCAAAGTTTCTATTATAATGGTAGAAGCAGTGATTTGTCTGGATTTGGCTACCTAGTCAATGTTCCATTCATATTTAGTGCTGACTTCTGATTAACCCCATAAAGTATGCGAAGTTAATGGTATCATATAATAAAAGTAAGTAATAGGGGATCCCTGGATGGCTCAGCGGTTTAGTGCCTGCCTTCGGCCCAGGGCGTGATCCTGGAGTCCTGGGATCCAGTCCCACGTCAGGATCCCTGCATGGAGTCTGCTTCTCCCTCTGCCTATGTCTCTGCCTCTCTCTCTCTCTCTCTCTCTCTCTCTCTCTGAGTCACTCATGAATAAATAAATAAAATCTTTAAAAAAATACAAGTAAGTAATAAAGAGTTAGTAAAAGAAATATTTGCATGTTTTGAGTAGGGAGATCATGCCTCCTTCTTCATCGTGCTGAATTCCTGCAGCCCTATTCCTACCTATCAAGTTGTTTCTCAGTGGTGTTGCTTATGGACATATTCCCCACGGGTCTTCAACCACACTCAGCCTCACCACCTCAAACTATAGCAGTTTTCTCTGTGTGGAGGAAATTCTGGTGTGACCTGCATCCCACTCTACATCCCTATTTGCACTCTTCATGTGCAAATGCACATATCCAAGAGGGAGTGTGTAAAAGAACACTGGACAGCCTCTTCCAAAGAATGATCCAACTTATGTGTATATTACTATAGTTAAGAGCTTTGGTTAATGTTTAATCTTAGAAGCACAAACTGTGCGATTCTATTTTTATTAAAGACAGGTTATTATTACTGTAGTAGTTATTGCCAGTTGGAGATTTTGAGCAATAGTATTTAAAAACCATGTTAAAGGGGCACTTGGGTGGCTCAGTCGGTTAAGTGTCAGATTCTTGATTTCGGCTCAGGTCATGGGATCAAACCTTGAGTCAGACTCCACATTCAGAAAATCCTGCCTGAGGATTTTCTCCCTCTTCTTCTGTCCCTCCTCACCTCTTGCATTTTCTCTCTCTCTCTAATACATTAATAATTTTTTTAAAGGCCATGTTAAAGACCATGTTTCTCTGTTGTTCCAAAGATCTGACTCAGGGTGATGTTTTATTATGCCTATGAGTGTTTAACTTCTATGCTTCCTAAAAATGAAAAAAATTAAAGATCAATTAAGTTTCATACTTTGAGTAGAAATACCAATAAAATACACTTCTTATTATGTTATCTATATATTTTCTACAGTCAGTTGAGACAGTCTCTAGGCTAGTGGTTCTCAACCCTGGCTGCACATTAGCATCACGTGGAAAGCTATTAAAAATGCCAATCTCCAGATGTCACCCCAAGCCAATTAAATCGTATACTCTAGGGTTACAGCCCAGACTTTGGTGTTTGTTAAAGGCTCCCTAGATGATTCTAATGCTCAGCCAGCCTTGAGGAGCCACTGACCTCAGCCTTTTGGACCATAAATCTGCCTTGTTAAAAAAGCAAGGTAGGTAAAGGAGGTTTCCTTTTTTTTTTTTTTTCTTTTAAAAAAAAAGAGAGTGAGGGATCCCTGGGTGGCTCAGCAGTTTAGTGCCGCCTTCAGCCTAGGGCATGATCCTGGAGTCCCGGGATCCAGTCCCACATCAGGCTCCCTGCATGGAGCCTGCTTCTCCCTCTGCCTGTGTCTCTGTGTCTCTGTCTCTCATAAATTAAAAAAAAAAAAAAATCTAAAGAAGAAGAAGAAGAAGAAGAAGAAGAAGAAGAAGAAGAAGAAGAAGAAGGAGAAGAAGGGGAGTTATTTCAGATTTATTTAGAGCCTTCACAGAGAATGAAGGGAAACAAAACTTAACTGATCCATATAAACTGTGTTGCCATATCAAAAATTACTCTATTTCACCTTGATTTCTGTTTAAGGTCCTGGTGTTTTCTTCTTCAAAAAATCACAGAACAGAGCGTAGTCTCCCAAAAAGTATAAGAAATGGGAAATACAGGTAGTGGTCAAGTGCCCTCAATGCATGCCCCACCCCAATCTGGATTCACACAGTACCCAAATGGTTAGGTTAAAAATCATTGAGCTTGACATTGTTTTAGTCACCTATGCTTCAGTAAATTCACAGTGTACTGAAAAGGCATTGTTTTATCTGTCGACATCCTGTACTTACCAAGACGCATTCCCTGTCCATATAAGCCCACACTGATTTCTTTTTCTAATGAATAACTAAAGTACTTACTGCCTCCAACACTCATTTAGCATTTTGAGCAATTCATCTTTTAACATCAGTGCTCTTTGCACGGGTGTGGCTTACTACAGCTCCACCACATACTAGCTATAGTTATAGAACTCCCTTTTGCCTCAATTTCTTCGCGGATGTAATGACACTGTTTCATCAGTTTATTATAAAAATTAAATGAGTTATTATTCAGGCTCTTAGAACACAGCCTGCCACACAATGCTTGGCATAAGCTGTAGTAGTAGTAGTAGTAGTAGTAGTAGTAGTAGTAGTAGTAGTAATAGTAGCAAAATAGACCAAAGACTCTTTTAGAGCTTATGTTACCCCAGAGTGTTTATCACAGGGTGGAAAACTGGTGTGTATTTGTTGTTTTACACTGTACATGAATCCTTGGACCTAGCTGCTGGGAAACAAGGAAGGATTACACATTTGTGTCACGTTAAAAACTGTTTTTTATTGCAAAAGAAGCACATGTTTGAGAGGCTTAGTCTCAGGAGAATGGTTGTCTCTCATCAGAATGGGGTTGTAATTAACACCTCGGATAGCACTTAAAATTGTGTATGCCTTGACCTCCCGCTAGAATACTTAAGCCCGTGCAAAAGAGTACTATGCCAAAGAGCAAATTACCAGTTAATACAGATAACTAAAGCTAAAATTCACTTATTGAGATCTATGATGCTACAGCTATTGCTCTGTCAGGTGTCACCAGCTTAGGATCAGAAACAAAATTTAACTTCTACTAATAACCCAATTTATATTTAGAAAAATCTCACAAAGTAAAAACTTCCTTTTATTACAACTTCTACGTGACATATATTATAAATGCAAGTTCTTCTTTGCCTGTGCCTGGCCCCTCTCTCTCTTTAGCTTTTCAGATTATGATTAATGATATAAAAGAGAAAAAGACAAAATAGGAAAAGCACAGTGTTAAAGTGTAAAAATTTAATGACATAATTATATGTTAAGAGAAAATCTCAAGTGTGTTCTATAGAAAGTATTTATGTGTTAAATAGCATTAAATAAAAGATTCAGATATTCTTTTTTTTTTTAACTTTTGCAACATTCAATTGGTGGAAGCTCCAAACTTTCTGTGTCAAATGCTTGATATATATGTACATATACACGTGTATATATAGTCCCTCCCCCCCCTTTCCTCCTGATGTCTCTACCCTAGAGGAATTATTCCCTCCTCTCCCATTTTAAGATGAGTACGTAGGCTCAGGGAGATTAAGTAGTAAACTGTCACAAATTCTCATTACAGGAGAATTTGAAGGCCTATTTGTAACTTCATGTTTATTTTCAGCAGATCATGTTGCCTCTTTAAAATGTTTTTACTTCTGCAGGTAGGAGATTTAAGCATATAATCTTTTTGCCATTTATTCAAATCTATTCAGGACAGAAGAGGTAAAAGGAGACACTGGCTTTTTTAAAAAAAAGTTTCTGTTTTAATTCTAGTAAGCATACATTGTTCTGTTGGTTTCAGGTGGACAATATAGTGATTCAACACTTCCATACAACACCTGGTGCTCATCACAAGTGCCCTCCTTAGTCCCCATCATCTATTTCCCCCATCCCCCCCACTCCCTTCTCTCTGAAAACCATCACTTTATTCTCTAGAGGTGAGAGTTTGCTTCTTTCTTAGTCTCTTTCTCTTTCTCTCTTTTTCTCTTTGCTTGTTTGTTTTGTTTCTTAAATTGTACATATGAATGAAATCACAGGGTATTTGTCTTTCTCTGGCTGGCTTATTTCGCTGAGCATTGTACTCTAGCTCTATCCATATCCTTGCAAATGGCAAGCTTTCATTTTTTATGGCAGAATCATATTCCAATGTGATTATATATACAATTATATATATATATATATATACAATGATATTATATATATACAATAAAGTGATATCTCTCTCTCTCTCTCTCTCTCTCTCTCTCTATATATATATATATATATATATATATATATATATATATCTCACACCTTCTTTATCCATTCATCAGACGATAGACATGTAGGCTGCTTCCCTATTTTGGCTATGGTACATAATGTTGCTATCAGCATAGGGGTGCATGTACCCCTTTGAATTAGTGTTTTTGCAGCCTTTGGGTAAATACCCAGTAGTGCAATTGCTGGATCACAGGGTAATTCTATTTTTAACTTTTTGAGACAACTCTATACATTTTCCACAGTGGGCTGCACCAGTTTGCATTTCCACCAACAGCGCCAAGGGTTCTTTTTCTTTCTTTCTTTCTTTTTCCTAAAGATTTTATTTATTTATTCATGAGAGACAGAGAAAGAGGCAGAGACATAGGCAGAGGAAGAAGCAGGCTCCGTGTGGGGAGCCTGATACAGGACTAGATCCCAGGATCCCGGGATCATGCCCTGAACCAAAGGCAGACACTCAACCACTGAGCCACTCAGGTGCTCCAAGGATTCCTTTTTCTCCACTTATTGTTTCTTGTGTTGTTGATTTTAGCCATTCTGACAAGTGTGAGATGATAGCTCATTGCAGTTTTGATTTGTGTTTCCCTGATGATAAGTGATGTTTCAGCTATCTTTTAAATTGAACTGTGAGAACTAAGTAGTGTGCTTAAAGCCTACAAAGTCATTAGGAATGATATAGAATTGAGCATAAGAGAGAGTTTGTTCTGTGATTTTGTGTATGTGTGTGTGTGTGTGTGTGTGTTTTGAAGAAGTGGAAGGGACTAAGAAGTCAAACTACTGATATTTAATCCAGGAATTACCATTGATTTGCTGGGTGATTTGGACAAATCACTCCCATTCTCTGGCATTGTTTTGTCTTTGTAAAATTGGAATAATAATATATTGTTTAGGTATCCTGTAGGTAGTAAAGAAAAAGATTTAATAGCACAGTGGAAAGTTAAAGTCTAGAGATTAATATATCTAGAGGTCAGGTTGCTGAACCACATTCTAGTCTTAATTTCTCAAAGAACCTCCATCCTGTTTTCCATACTGCCTGTACCAACTTACATTTCCACCAGCAGTGCACTAGTTTTCACCTTTCTCCATACCCTTGACAATTGCTATCTCCTACATTTTGATGACAGTTATTCTGACAAGTGTGAGGTGATATCTCATTGTGGGTTTGATTTGCATTTTCCTGACGTGTGACATTGATCACTTTTTCATAGACCCATTTGTCATTTAGATATCTTCTCTTGAATGTCTATTCAGGTCATTTAGCCATTAGTGATCAACTGGACCTCTAGCCCTTCTCTCCACCTCAGAGGTCAGAGAATAGAACCAAAAGTTCCAACCCTCTATTCACATGGTTGATTATCCTGACAACCAAGGCCCCACCCTGAAGGGTTTTCCAAAAGTCACTGATTAACATAAACTCAGGTGTGGTTGAAAGAGGTGTGTGGTGATGCATGGGAAAAGATACTCCTTTCATCTTTCTAGCTCCAAAGCTATTTCAGGCACTGGAGACAAAAAATAAATATTATTACCAAAGATACTCCTTTTGCTCTTCTCACTTAGTATATTTCATGGGTTTTAGGAGCTCCTGACCAGAAGCTAAGGACAAAGATCTAGATATGTTTATTATAGCAAGATAGATAATGTGACTTTTCTCAAATAATTTTTAATAAAAATAGGAAAGATTTTTGTTTGTTGTTGGTAAACCATAACCATTACTAGCTATCCAGAGTCTGAGCTCTAGATAACATGCCTCTTCCATTGTCTGAGTCAACTTGCCTTCCTCTAAAGATTATGATTCAGTGAGTATTCAGTGCCCTGTTTTTTTTTAAACTGCTAGCCAAGTCATTTCCTGTTCTCTTCATTCACTTTTAGATGCTACCATTGCTGATGGTTTCAGTATAAAAGTATGTCTCTCAATGATCCTCTCTACTAGAGCTTCTCTTAACAACCGCTCCACATTTCTCTCCCTTTTACTCCCTCATATGTGTATGCCAGCACACCTACACTCATCCATGCACACACACATAGACACCCCTCACACACATACTTTTATGCCCTTCTCCCCTCAAACAGAAAAAAAACTTCAGAGATTTGTAGCTAATGATAGTCATTAATAGAGGTTTTTTGCTCTATGCCTGTAGTTAAAAACAAAAGAAAACTGTCTTGAGATTAAAATAAGACAGTCTTGAATTTAAAAAAAAAAAATTCTCTTAACAAGATAGAATAGATTTTTTGCTTTCTTCTATGAGCTTCTACCCATTGGAAACCATTTGAGATACTGTATTCATAAGCCATGTTAGTAAAAGATTTCACAGAATTTTCTGGCATAATTAGTAATAGGCATTAATAATCATTCTTCTTTGTATTTACCTTAGTGATCTTGTCACCAGCTAGACTCCAAGACCTGGTGTTTACTGCCCACCTGCTTGTACTCACTAACCTTTCTCTTAACATTTTCCCCAAGCCATTCTTTCTGGCTTTCCTCTTGACTCAGACAAAGGAAACCTGAAACCACCCCCCAGGTGATGGCAGGACTGCCCTGACAAGACCTCCCACCAGTCCAGATCATCCAGACTCTTGGAGCTAAACCTAATTCAGGTCTGTGCAGAGAGACCATTGAGTGACCTCTGGAATGGCCCACAATTACCTTTACTCATTATATTCTAAAATTTCCACCTAAGAAGGAGTCCCAAGGCATGTTTCCTTAAGGCACATGCCTGACCTTATGCCTGCCTCTACATAGGAGAACAAGCCTTCTCTATCTAAATAATTCATCCTAAACCTAAACAAAATGAATCCGTTTACCCTTTCTTGAGGAGTCATGGCTTTGGAAGCCATTCCCCATGATCTTCTTACTTACTGCAAATAAAAGTTTTCTTTGTGGGACAACTCAACCTGGTGTAGTTTCTGAGGAGCGAACTCACGTTGGTTCAGTTACAATCTCATGTATAAATAAACTTCAATCTTGTACATTTTTTAACAAAAAAATGGTGTCAGAAAACTAGTTGATAGTGTCTATACCTAAAGAGCATTCTTGACAGATGCCTCAGAAATTATACATTTAGAGTAGACCTCTTAGTATGCTTTTTGTCACCCAGAAATAGCATTAAAATATTTTTCAGAGCCCATGTCTCATTGTTATGGCTTATTACATGAGATAATAGGGGGGGGTGTGGTGTTGGGATTAGCTACAAATGAAAATACTGGGCTATTCAAAGAAAAGAATTGAGCTGAGGTATCAACAAATAGCCCTAAGGAAATAGATATATTGTAAGATGGAAAAAAGTGGGGGCAGACATTTAAATTCTGTTTATCAACTTATCTGAGAAAATATTGCATCCTGAAATTAGACCTGTCCTTTCTGAGAGGAGGAAAAATGGTAAAAATAAAGAAAATTTTGGAGATAAAAAATTATAATCTCTGCTAAAAGGCAAAGGAACCAGGAAACAATAGACTGAATATTAGAAGGAATTATAAAAGCAATCTTGAGAAATTCTCTTGAATTCAGAATAAAAGTGTATGCGTAAAACAATAATAATAATAAAGAGGAATAAAGAACATATCTATTTGATGCAATATGAATATAATAGGAAGTTAATATAAATGTATCAGAAAACAAAAAAAAAGACATAGATATTCACTGCAGAAGTATTTATTATACTTACAAGTAGGAGCATAAATATTCATTATTAAAATATTAGTTGGGGGTGCCTGGATGGTTCAGTCTGCTAAGTATCCAACTCTTGATTTCAGCTCAGGTCATGATCTCAGGGTCATGAGATGGAGACTGAGACTGCCCTGCCCTGGGCTCTGCACTCAGCAGAGAGTCTGCCTGTCTCCCTGCTCATGCTCTCTCTCTTTCTCTAAATTAGATAAATAAATCTTAAAAAAATATATTAATTAAAATATATGATAGTGAAATAATGAAATACCACAGATGTTTAAATGACCTTACAAAAGACATATAATAAATAACATGGTATAATACATTGTATAGTGAAATTTAAAAAAAGAATTACAAAATAGTATTGTGTGACACAAATTATATAAAATATTTTATGTGTTCCAAGAAAAAAGTGAAAATACAAAAATATATGAATCGTGGTTCATTACAGATAGATGGAACTATGAGAAATGTTTCTGTTTCCTTTCTTCCTTTCTTACCCCTTTTTCCTTCCAAATTATCTATTACAAGTGTGTATTCCATTTTAAATTGAACACATGTGGGTTTTTTTCTTTTAAGGATAGAATTCTGAGAGTGAGGCAAATAAATGCCAAATTACTCTCTGAAGATTGGGAATGGGAAAGCCAAGTCCCCTTACTTCTGTCTGGTTCTTTCAGAACATTTAGGTGAGTACAAACAGTTGGAAAATACCACCTCAGTAATTGTCAGGGTATTAAATTAGAAATGTATGTAATGGCCTCATGCTTATAATTGACTCTGAGGGCAGAATGTGCTAGAGTGAGTGGTTCTAATACAGTATGTTACTGAATAATCTTGGAAATGTGTAGCTTTTTACTTTCCAATTGGTAATGGACTATTACTGAGTAGACGCCTATTTGCTGCAGGAGAAGAGCACATAATTATAGTTAAGTGTAAAGAAATGTAGAATAAATGACCGCAATTACACTCTCTGTTCATTCCCTCAGCCCTCTGATTCCTGTCACATTCATCTGGAAACTTCTAAAAGACAGCAACAGATTTATCCTGTGATCACTTAAATCCATCATCTGACATCCCACTAACTTGCCAAACATATGTTCCTCTGAATTGTTGGCTTCTGGGCAAACAAACTTAGCTGTGCTATAACTTCTTCACAATTTTGGAAATATTTATTGTGCTTCCAACAAGAAGCTCTAGGAAAAACACTGAATTTCTTCTTTCCAAAGTTTAGTACAAAGAACAGAGCCATTCAGTGAGGCTATTTTTAGTCAGAATTACCATTTAACATCTTGAAAAATTGTACTTTTAACATTTAAAGTTAAGGATTATTGAATCAATTGAAAAGAGAAGCCTCGATGTTATTCCAAAGATATTATGAAAATGAAAAAAAAAAACTGACTGTAGTAAATACTAACATGTTTTTCTTTATGTATTAAAAATTACTAATATAAATAAGCATTTAAAAATTCAATTGTATGCACACTATATGTACTTCTGTGGGGGTACTAATCAATTAAATATATATTTGACTGTAGCGTGAGAGGTACTGGTTGCGTGCTGCGGCAGTATACAGAGAGGAAACCCGTATTTCTACACTTAGAGACTTTCAACATAGCTGAGGTAACAAGATAGAAGCATAGAAATAAAGATGTCTGACAATGCAGACAGTGTATATTTAGAGCCAAGAGAATAATAAAAGGGCCTTTAATGCTATCAAAATTCTGGGAAAGAACATTTTGGTCTCGGGGGTCAAGAAAGGCTTTTTGGTTCAGGTCCAGTGTAAACTGGGTGTTAAATAGTAAGTAGCACTCAGATATATGGGAAAAAAAATCTGGTTGCCCTTTCTATTGAGTGGAAAATCCTGAGCAAAGGTATTTTCCTTGGGAATGAGGTCATTGTGTAGTCTGGGTGAAGCGGAGAGTTCAGAGAACAGATGGGATGAAAATGAGTCTTGAAAGGTTAATTCCAGGCAGATCATGAAAGCTACTGAGAATACCAAACTAAATAATTATAATTTTTTGTAAGGACACTGAGCACTTAGGATGGCGTTAGAGCAAGGACATGATATAATAAGTTCAATAGGTACCAGGTATTCATTTATTAATCTTAAAGCATCTGCAGGAGGAAAAGAGGAATTGTAGGGACTCTCTGGGGAAGGAGACTCAGGTGGGCACCATTTTTTGCATTCTCCCTTTACCTTGTTGGTGCCAGCACTGCTGGCTACATTTTTGCAATCTCTCTGCCTTGCTAAGGATGATGAGCATGCCCTGACCCTGTGCCCATGGCCCTGCCAAAGAAGGCAGGGGTGCCCTGCCCCTAAGCTCACCTGTAGACCCACTAAAGCTGGTAGGCACATGCAGTCCACACAAGAGATGCTCCTTGAGCACCTTGCTCTGGTGTTCAGAGGGGCTTGCATTTCTGAGCCTAATGGGTCTGAAACAATCAGACAGACAATTCTTGGTATTCCCCCCGCCCCCACAAGGCATTGCTTAGGTGGCAGACTAAAACACACAACCATTATGCCTATGAGAAAGGCTCCTGAAGCTTCAGCTTGAGGAGCAGGCTTTAGGTTTCCCACCCATCTAGGGCTATAGAAATAGCCTCTGAGGCTCTCAGGAACATAAACTGAGTGACACAACTTTTGTATTCTCCCTTGGCCTTGCCATAGTTCATGGGCATCTTCCAGAAAGGAACCCATACCCTCATTTGGAGACTTGGATTTTTTTCCAATTGTAACCAAGGAGACACCCTTGGATGCCTGATCTTGAGGCCAGCAGGGTTTATGATTTCAGTCTCACAAGAGGGTATATAGGCTTCCAGTCAGCCTAAAAATAGATGCTGCCTGACATCTCCCCCCTGGAACACTGGCAAGTATTCACACACCCTGAATAATTTATCAAAAATCAATCAGGTTTGAGAGACAACCAAAAGCGAGAGCAAAATTAAATGATAAGGCTGGGGAGGTAGCTGCTTCATCTAACACATAGAAACCACAGAGAGCCACGCAAAATGAGGAAGCAGAAAAATATGTTCCAAATGAAAAAACAAGATGAAACCTCAGAAAAAGACTTAATGAAATGAAGATTAGTAATTTAACTAATAAAGAGTTCAAACTGATGGCCATAAAGATGCTCCCTGAAGTAGAAAGAAGAATGGATGAACACAGTGAGAACTTCAACAAAGAGATTAAAAAATATATAAGAAAGTACCAAATAGAAGTCACAGAGCTGAAGAATATAATTAATGAACTGACTACACTAGAGGGGTTCAGCAACAGATAGTTGAAGCAAAAGAAAGGAACAGTGATCTAGGAGATAGAGCAGCAGAACTCACCAAAACAGAGTAACAAAAAGAAAAAATAATTTATTTTTAAAGATTTTATTTATTTATTCATGAGAAACACACAGAGAGAGGGGGGCAGAGACACAGGCAGAGGGAGAAGCAGGCTCCATGCAGGGAGCCCGATGTGGGACTCGATCCCAGGACTCCAGGGTCATGCCCTGGGTTGAAGGGGCACTAAACCGCTGAGCCACCAGGGCTGCCCAAGAAAAAATAATTTTAAAAATGAGGATGGCTCAAGGGACCTATTAGAACGTCAATTGGAATGACACTCACATTAGAGGGGTCCCAGAAAGAAAAGAGGGAGCAAAGGAGCAGAAAACTTATTTGAAGAAATAGTGGCTGAAAACTTCCCTATTCTGGGGAAGGAAACATATCCACCTTCAAGAAGCCCAGAAAGTTTCAAAGAAGATGAACCCAAGCAAATCCACACCAAGCATGTTATCACTAAAATGTCAAAAGTTAAAGATAGAGAATATTAAAAACAGCAGCAAGAGAACATTAATCTGTTACATATAAGGGAACCCTCATAAAATTATTATCAGATTTCTCAGCAGACACTGTGCAGGCCAGAAAGGACCAGCGTCATATTTTCAGAATGCTACAAGGAAAACAAACAAACAAACAACAACAACAAACCCTTCAAGAACACTCTACTCAGCAAGCTTATTCAGAATTGAAGGAGAGAGAAAGAGTTTTTCAGACCAGCAAAAACTAGAGTTTGTGACCACTAAATCAGCCTTACAAGAAACATCGAAAGAACTTTGTTAAGCTGAAAAGAAAGGGCCCTGATTAGGAACAAGAAAACATATGAAAATAAATGATAAAACAAACTCAGTAGTAAAGGCAAATATATAGTAGAGGATTATTAAGCTTATTAAGTTGATATGAACCTTAAAAGACAAAAAGCAGAAAAAATAACTACAACAACAACAAGTTAAGGGATTCCAAGATAAAAAGGTATAAAATGTGACATCAAAAATATTCCATTTATAACTGTATCAAAAATAATAAAATGCTTAGGGGGAGCACCTAGGTGGCTCAATCAGTTAAGCACCTGACTCTTGATTTTGCCTCAGGTCATGATCTCAGGATCCTGGGATCAAACCATATGTCAGGCTCTGTACTGGGTGTGGAGTCTGCTTAAGATTCTCTCTCTCTCTCCTCCTTCTGTTCCTCTCTTTCCTGCTGTCTCTCAAAAAATTAAAAAATAAATAAATTAACTAATTGATTAAATACCTAGAAGTAAATTTAATCAAGGAGGTGAAAAAAAATCTGTACCCTAAAAATTATGCAATATTGATGAAATAAATTGAAGAAGACACAAAAAAATGGAAGGATATCCCATACTTACAGATTAGAATAATTAATATTTGCAAAATGTCTACATTATCCAAAGCAAAATATAAATTCAATGAAATTCCCATCAAAATTCTAATGGCACTTTTCACAGTAATAGAACAAAATAATCCTAAAATTTGCATGAAACCACAAAAGACTCCAAAAAACCAAAGCAATCTTAAGAAAGAAGAGCAAAGCTGAAGGCATTATGCACATGATTTCAAACTATATTACAAAGCTATAGTAATCAAAATGGTATGGTATTGCCATAAAAACAGAAACATGGGACACCTGGGTGGCTCAGCAGTTTAGCACCTGCCTTCGGCCCAAGGCATGATCCTGGAGTTCTGGATCGAGTCCCACATCAAGCTCCCTGCATGGAGTCTGCTTCTCCCTCTGCCTATGTCTCTGCCTCTTTCTCTGTGTGTCTCTTGTGAATAAATAAATAAAATCTTAAAAAAAAAAAAACAGAGACATGGATCAATGAAACAAAATAGATTGCCCAGAAATAAACATCTGCATATATGGTCAATTAATTTATGACAAAGGAGGCAAAAATATAAAATGGGGGGAAGATCATCTCTCTAATAAATGATGTTAGGAAAACTGGACAGCCACATGCAAAAGAATAAAACTAGACCACTGTCTTAAACCATATGCAAAAAATAACTCAAAATGGGTTAAGGACTTGAACATAAGGCCTGAAACAAGAAAACTCCTAGAGAAAACATGAGTGGTGAGCTCCTTGACTTCAGTCTTGGTGATAGTTTTTTGGATCTGCAAAGGCAAGAGCAACAAGAACAAATATAAACAGGTGGGATGACATCAAACCAAAAAGCTTCTGCAGTGATGGAAACCATCAACAATTGAAAAGGCAACCTACTGAGTGGGAGAAGATATTTGCAAGTCATATATCCAATCAGGGGCTAAGATCCAAAAGACATAAAGAACCCATACAACTCGGTGACAAACAAATAATCTGATTAAACATGGGCAACGGATCTGAACAGACATTTTTCCTAAGTAGACATGCAGATGGCCAACTGGCACATGGAAAGATCTTCAGCATCACTCATCATTAAGGAGATACACATCAAACCCATAATGTGATATCATTCATACCTGTTAGATTGCCTATTTTGAAACAGACAAGAAATAACAAGTGTTGGCGAGGATGTGAAGAAAAGGAAACACTTATGCCCTGTTAGTGAGGATATAAATTTATGCAGCCACTATGGAAATCAGTTTGGGGGTCCTCCAAAAAAAAAATAGAACTAATTCCACTTAGATCCAGCAATTCCACTTCTTATTTATCCAAAGAAAATAAAAACAGTAAGTTGAAAAGACATATGCACCCCTATTGTCATTACCACATTATTTGCAACAGTCAAGGTATGTTAACAACAAGTGTACACTGATAGATAAATGGATAAAGAATATATGGTATACAATGGAATACTACTCAGACATGAAAAAGAATGAAATCTCTCCATTTGTGACAACATAGATGCACCTCAATGGTATTTACTAAATTAAATAAGCCCCACAAAGACAAATACTGTATGATTTCACTTATATGTGGACTCTAAAAACCAAACAACAAATAAAAATAGATACAGAGAACCGATTGGTGGTTGGAGTGGTAAGATGGTTGGGACAATGGGTGAAGTGGGTGAAAGATGTTGAAAAGTATAAACTTTCATATATGAAATAAATGTCATGGTATGTAATGTACAACATAGTGACTGTAGTCAATTGTATTGTATCACCTACTTAAAAGTTGCTAAGAGAATAAATCTTAAAAAATTCCCATCTGGGATGCCTGGGTGGCTCAGCATCTGCCTTTGGCTCAGGGTGTGATCCCAGTGTCTCGGGATCGAGTTCCAAATTGGGCTCCCCTCAGAAAGCCTGCTTCTCCCTCTGCCTATGTCTCTGCCTCTTTCCCTGTATCTCTCATGAATAAATCAATAAAATATTTTTTTTAAGTTCCCATCACAAGAAAAAAGAAACAATTTGTAACTGTGACAGATGGTAACTAGATATTATGGCAATTTTTTCACGATGTACAAATACCAAATTATTTGTTTTACAGATAAAACTAATATAATGTTGTATGTCAATTATACTTCAATTAAAATTGAATTCCAAAGAATACTATCAGAATCCCTGGAATGTCATTGTAACCTCATGTAGTCTTAATTTTTTTTATACCAAACTCAAAAAATATGCATCTGAGATGCTGTGGGAAAGCTCATCTTTCTGTTCATTGGCTCATATAATTAGTATGAGTGTCATCTCAGAATCAACTTAATGATTCACATTCCAAGCCTACATTTTATCATGTTTTCAAATAATGAGCCTGTGTTTATACATTAAAATATATGTCAACACTGCATTTAATATACAGCAGGGTTCCAAACTAAGAACACTAAATATATGAAATCAGAAAAAACTGTGGGAAGACTGGTACTTTTAAGTCATACATTCTGTAAATTAATAAATGGAAATTTTAAAAAATAAGAATGTGTGGTAAATAGAAAAACAAAGATGTTTAAATTTGTAGAAGAAATTATGAATGGAAGATGACATGTTGCAAATGGATTGGAGGTAAAATCATTTTTAAACACGAGTTCTCATTTATGTGATCATGCCAATTTCCTGAAAATCATACCACAGATATCTTAATAGCCTAGAAATCTCCATCAGCAAGTGGTGAGATGACCTAAACCACTCAAGAGGGGCAATTCAGTACCCAAAACACACATGTCAATTGTTAGAGACTTCCCAGGCTTGGACACCACTCTTTCCTTATGGCACAGATTTTATGGAAAAAAATACATATGGTATTGTGGCAAGTTTAAAAGATTAATCTCTTTTCTTTTTGTGCTACTAGCATAAGCCAAGGGAAATATAATAGGGCCCATTCCAAATTGATGAGATCTATATATTAGGTCAGTGCTCTATCCAAAGCCAGGAACAAAGGAAATAAGGATCTGGCCTCAGAGTGGAGGAGAGAAGGACACATGGATAGAGATTTGGCTGGACCCAGACAGTATTCAGGGGCCAAAAGAACGTCTCACAAACTCGATAAGCCTATCCCCAGATATGGCAGGACCCATAAGTGTAGTCACCCATGCAAACCAACTTTTCAGCAGAAATCTCCAGATGCCATCATCAGAAATTCGGTCGATCATCACAATCACCTGGGATTTTTTTTTGAAGACACAGATTCTTGGATCCCAATCTGGATGGTTTTCATTGAGTAAAGTCTGCAGCAGGGCCATGGTATCTGTATTTTAAAAATGTCTTATAGGTGATAGCATGACTAGCCAGGTGTGAGAGCATACTGCCTTAAACTATTCCAACCCAGATTTGTTCTTTGGACTGAAATATCTTGGTTTCCTCTCTTCTAACCCCTGTCAGACCTCCATAAGCACACATTTTCCAGGCAGACTTCATCCTCAACTCTACTTTTCACGATTGGACCAATCCAGAATGTAATTACTACCTTCTCTCTTACACCAACCACACAAGGCCAGGTGGGACTCTACTTCTGTTTTTTCCTATGTCTCAAGGAGAAACATGAGCAGTGGCTAGATAAATAACTTAGAAAGTCAGCCATAAAACTAAAGTCAAGAACTAATGAAGATTGGATGAAACGCCTGGTAAGCGAGTAAGAGCAAAGAAGTCATATCTACCTGAAGGGAGAGAGGCATAGCATCCAATACTCAGGCAGGAATAAATAGTAGTTTTGCAGGAATTGGAGATTATAAATATATATGGAAATTTTATATATATGTATAAAAAATTAATTTCACTTTCATTTTGGGAATCATTATTTCACCCACAATATATCTATCTCTCTTAAAAAGTACATTTTTCCCATTCTGAATTATATTAGGAAATGCTTGAGTGGCAAAGCTTTGGGACAGTGTTGTGGTAGTGGGAATCTCCTACTTTTTGTATAAAAGGGCTTTGCAGTGGCAAAGCAAATCCAAATCCTTCCAAATCTCATCCTAGCAACTTACAGATATTTTTCATTTTTTAAGATTGATTGATTTAAATTTATTTTTTAAAGATTTTTATTTATTTAATCATGAGAGACACACAGAGGGAGGCAGAGACATAGGCAGAGGAAGAAGCATACTCCCTGTGGGGAGCCTGATGCCAGACTCCATCCCAGGACCCCAGGACCATGACCTGAACCAAAGGCAGATGCTCAACCACTGAGCCACCCAGGTGTCCCAAGAAATTAACTTTTAATGTAATGAAAAAATAATAAGTTTAAAAGTAAAAAAATAGAAAAAGATGCCTTACACAAACATAAATAATAAAACAGCTATAGCTTACAGATCTTTCTATTTCTCCTTTCCTACCAGGTTTTTTTTTTTTTTTTTTTTTTATCAGTTCAGTCTTGTTCAAAGTATTTCAAATTTGGAGTTAGTGATTATTGAATCCTTACTCTCTCTCAACTGAATGAGGAACCATGCTAGCTACCAGAGGTAAAAATACTCTTACCAGTAGAGTGTATGGGAATTCTTTGTACTATTTTTACAACTTTTCTGTAAATCTAATATGATTTCAAAATTAATTTAAAAAAAAAAAAGCCAGTTCTGTGCTCTGATTTGTTAAAAAAAAAAAAATATGTCCTATAGACAACCTATAACTAAATTTGGAGAAAGATGATAGTATATGAATTTTTAACAATGCCAAAGGTAAAAAAAAAAAAAAAAGTCTTCATCAGGCTACAGAAATAGGTAGAAGATACAGCTACAGAAATGAGTAGAAGACCAGCCCTCCTGAGTTACAGGAGAGGTAGCACCAAGTACAATGGGAGCATTTGGAAGTCCATTGTTTATTCAGTAATATTTTTCACTAAAAACATGAAATTTTCAAAAATCATGCTAAGAATCTTGTCTGAGAGTTTCAGGAGGGAAACTATGGCTTTGCTTCATTAGTTCCAGTCTTAAAATGCATTCCTAGTGAAAATTAGCAAGTAACTCAGGCCATTACTAGCTACTGGGAGGCTGACAAACTGGTTGTGTTGTGTTCAACAGTTAACTTCCCACAAGTCAGAACTTCAGTGTCCTTCCCTATATATTGCTGCCATCTAGTGATCAAATCTTTCCATGAAATGCTGAAAATAAATAATTATAAAATTGGTAATCCAGATCTCTATTTTAAGAAGCTAGAAAAAAAAAAAAAAAAAAGAAGAAGCCAGAAAGACAAGTATCAATTATACCCAAAGTAAGTAAGGAGAATACTAAATAATAAACAGAAGTCAATAAAATTAAAAATAGACAAACCAATAGAGAAATCCACTAAGGCAAAACCTGAGTTTTTGATCAATTAAAAGATCAATAAAATTAATAAACTTATGGCTAAACTGATCAAGAAAAAGGAGGGGAGATGCAGATTATCAACACCAGGAATCAAATAGATATCGGCACTGTAGATATTATAAACACACAAGAGGAATTAGGAGATAGTACAATTTTATGCCAATAAAACCTAGATGAAATGGACAAATTCCATGAAAGATAAAAATGACTAAAGTTAATAAAAGAAGAAAAAAGAAATCTCAAATACTCTTATGTCTATTAGAGAAATTGAAATCATTTTATGCATATATATATATATACACACATATACACTCTTTCCTTATCCTTAGGTGACCTGGACTTTTAGGTGACCCGGGTATAATCACTGACAAATTGTACCAAACATTTAAAGAAGAAATAAGACCAAGCCTACACAATCTCCTTCAAAAAATAGATAAGAGGCAAACACTTCCCAACTCATTTTATGAGAACAGAATTATTTTTGATCTGAAGCCAAACATATCACAGAAAAAGAAAACTCAGACTAGCATCTCTCATGAACACAAATGGAAAAAAAATGTATCAGCAATCTAATCTAGCAATAGTATAATACAACTATTATAAAAAGAATAATACATTACAACCAACCCCAGTTTGTTCCAGGAAGGCAATGTTGGTTTAACATTCCAATATCAGTGAGTATAATTCACCACATTAATGAAGATGAAAACACATGGGATTTTCTGAATAGATGTATTTGACAAAAGGGTATTTGACAAAATGTAATGCCCATGATCAAGGACATTTATGAAATCTTATAGTTAGCATTATACTATCCTAGAATAAGAAACAAGCCAAGAACATATGCTTACATTCACTGGCAGCATAGTAGAAATTTTAAACAGTACAATAGGCAAAAAAATAAAAGACTTGAAGTTGCCTTTATTTATAGAAGACAAATAATGCAGGTAGAAAACCTTAAGTGATCTTCAATAAAAGTAATATGACTAACGTTAAATTCAGCAAAGAGGTAAATATACAAAATGTATACTAATGTGCTATCAAATAATTCAAAATGAAATTTTAAAGACACAATATACAATAGCAACAAGAATAATGAAATAATTTGGACAAATTTTTTAAAATATGTATGAAATTGGTACACTAGATATTATAAAACTTTGGTAAGAGAAATTAAAGGGAGCAAAATAAATTGATAAATAAAGCATGTTATGCATTGGAAGATGCGAAATCATCACGATATCAATTCTGACATATAGTACGACTATTAGGTACTATTGTTGATAATAACAGATTTTTATGATTGCCAAGTATACTTATATAACATGTGACAAAAATTAAATGGCTCAGACAGATGATAAAAATTATTCTTACAGCAGGCATAGTTATGAGGTTTATACTTTTTTTTATGATAAATCAGCCCTTCCTAAAGTTCGTGAACTGTGTGCCAGGGTATAAGAGGTTGCCACAACAAACTATATTTTATCTTTTCTGGGTAAGGGTAGATACTCTGTATCTGTCTGACCTGAAATTTACTAGTTAGAGGTATTTACAATTTCAACAATGGATTATGCTTTGTCTTTTGATGACATATGTCTGTGAAGATGTTTTTTCAGTGGATGCTGTTTTAAAAATGGTGTGAAAATCATTGTAGAGCCAGAAATAAGAATGATAGTGTCTAGTCTCATTTCAGGCTTTAAGAAGTTTATATAAGGGGGAGCCCTGGGTGACTCAGCGGTTTAGCACCTGCCTTTGACCCAGGGCGTGATCCTGGAGTCCCAGGATCGAGTCCCACATCAGGCTTCCTACATGGATCCTGCTTCTCCCTCTGCCTGTATCTCTGCCTCTCTCTCTCTCTCTCTCTCTCTCTCTCTCTGTGTCTCTCATGAATAAATAAATAAAATCTTAAAAAAAAAAAAAGAAGTTTATATAGGCCTGAGAGTCACACAAACATTAATAAGTAATTGTGGTTATTTAAAATTAAATGAAAACACTATTTTTTCTTTTAGTTTACATGTATCATGCTTTTCAAATAGCTACTAAGTTGTTAGCACATAATATATATTGTGTTGTTTGCACCTAGCTACTCAATAAGCAGAACTTTCAGGTATTTCTTTAGTCATAGGAACACTATGAAAATAATCAGGTTAGAAAAGATGCAGTGAATCAAGAATATCTGCGAACTTTGCAACTAATCATTTTGAAAGGGATACCTATTAGTGATCAGTACAATCCAATCTGTACTACTTGAGAAGTCTGCACATTTTTCTATGAAGGATCACATTAAATATTTAGGCTTTGCCGTCCATATTTGGTTTCTGCCACATATTATTCCTTATTTGCCTGCTCATTTGTTTTTGCAGCCCTTTAAAAACTAAAAATAATTCTTACCTCATAGGTCATTCAAAAAAACAGGCTATGGGCCAGTGAGGGACCACAGGGTACAGTTAGCCAGCCTCTGTTTTGGATCACTGAGAAACACAGCTAATTTTATGGCTATAGTTTGGTACAGATTCGCTGATCCAACATAATAAAAACACTGATGAAGGAAGTTGCAAAGCACTTTTTGTGTTACCAAATTCTGAGATATTATTTTTTACATTTTAACATCTCAGATATTAGTTATTTTGCTTCTGCCTAGGTGGGGGTCAAAGGGCAGTTACCATTGCCTGCGACATCATAAAACTTGATCACAGATGTCTGTGTCATTTCCACCTCATTTTGCTTGCTTATTCTTTAATTACACTTTAATTTAAAAAGAAACAAGAATGTGGTGTGAACACGGGGAAGCAAAAGAAAGCAAGAAATTTGTGACCATGAAGCAAATGCTTAATCTTTAAGATGAGAGGCTTAAAGAGAAGGATAGATTAAAGTATATAAAGAAAGAAAAGATCTTGATGCACTCAATGAAAGCAAGGCCCCCCAACATCCTTCCTGTTTATTCTTCCAATATAACACACAGCTGGACTCACCTTACCACATCCTGGCTGATACCAACTTTATCAACTTTTCCATTAAGGCCAAACTAGACTGAGTACAGTGAATGATGGGCTGTCTGTATGTCAAGTGTATCACTTGTATAACTGACTTTGTAATGGTTGAAATTGAGAAACTGGGGCTAAAGTATCCAGTGGCTCTAAGGATTGCAAGGATCCAAGATTTGAATGATTACCATGCACACACAGACACCTATGCAGATGACTGCTTCGTACAGAGGGTAACTTAGCACAAGTGTTACACTCTGGCCACAGTTCACCTGGACCTTAAAAGAAGAATAGGGAAGATCCCTGAAGGCCCCACCATGTATACTTCTAACCATAGATAAAACATTTAATAGATGCCAGATGATTAGGAAGCCCCTTGGTTCTAATTCTTAAAAGACTAGACGAGTTTTTAATTCTTAAAAGGGCTGAGTTTCTCTTCATTCCTTTATCCACTCTTTCTGTTGACAGTTCATATAACAATTATCTATAGCATGAATTATTCCACTTACCCATTTGCTGTTATAAGCTGAGTACAGTTAGAAATGCTCATTTTTTGATGTTGTTTTAAAATTGATGTTTTGTATCATTTTAAATTTTTTTGGATCTTTTTATAAATCAGTTGATTGCTCACATATAAGACATCTTCAAAAAAGTACATAATAATTTGTCTGAAAAAAAATCTTACTGTACAGAAGTATTTTATTGGCCTCCTCTTCACCCAATTCCTGTGGGAAGGGTTTTTATTATAGGGCTAGGGGTATAACCAAACACATGACACACAACACTAGACAGATGAGGTCAATAGCAGTGTATCAGTCATACATACTCATACCCTAGGGGAGAAGGACATTGCCATGCAGAGCCATGTAGGAGCTGTATTTAGAACAAAATGAACAATCAGGGACTATAGGAACTAGACTTTAGTTTCAAGAACATAAAATGCTCCCTGATTCCTGTGGAAGGATGTGATTGGCTTGTTTGAATAATTCCATGGGCTGGCAGGGAACTCAAGGGTAAAAAGGAACTATGCTTGATCTCTGTAATAGGAAGGTGCTTGGCTATGGGTCCATCTCTACAGGAACAGAGTGAGAAGGGAAGCTTGCACCTGAACCATTCAAGTCCTTCCCTCTTGTCTCCAAATACCAGGACACATGTAATATTGGGCCTTACTTTTAGGCTTTAAGCCCCAAGAGGTAAATAATATAACAACATGGTTATGATCATGTTTTTCTGTTAAAACAGAAAAATATATATCTTAGGGTACCTGGGTGGCTCAGTCAGCTAAGCATCTGACTCTTGACTCTTGGTTTTGGCTCAGATTATGATCCCAAGGTCCTGAGATCGGACATACATTGGGCTTCCTGCTTAGCATGGAGCCTGCTTAAGATTCTCTCTCCCTCTCTCTTTGCGCCTCTCCATTCCCTTTCTCTCTAAAAAATAAAAAGAACAAAGGAAGAAAGAAAAGATAAGGAAAAATTCAAACAAAATATGCCAGTTATAAATTTAAAGTAAGTCAAATTCTCTAATAACATTAAGGAGGAAAAAATTAAGAAAGTGAATCAAATTTAATTTGCTTTATAAAATCTAAACTTAAACCCTGAAGAAAAGCACAAAATGATTATAAGAGTAAACCATTGGCCAAACTCACAAGTGAAAAAAAAATTTTTTTAGGTATCAATAATGTTATGTAACTTCAGTGCAATGCTGAAAGAATATACCATAATCAAATAGGATATCACCCACCTCAGGAATAAAAGTATGGTTCAGTTTTTATTGAAAATACATATTTATTAAAGTATTGGGTCCAAAGAGAACATTATTTTATAAAAAATTTACCATAGTCAAAAAAATATTTACCATAGTCATATTGAAGTGTCACATTCACATTTCTGTTTTAAAAATCAGGAAACTAGGTCTCTGAAGAATACTTTCTGAGCAGAAATTTTTTGGTGGAAGGAAATATAACTTAGGTAGAACACAGAATTCACTAATAAAATAGAACTACTACACATACATTTTCTAGTTGTTATTACATTTTCACATTTAATATTCACATTTTTTAGAGTCTCTTACAATTCAAAAAACAAGTAAAAAGAAATGTGATGGAAACACCAGAAAGAAAGCATTAAAGCTGACGCAAAAAGAAATGTGAATCAAACCACAGGTAAAATATCACAGGGCATCCACTAGAAGGGTTGTCACCAAGAAGACAGATAATAACAAATGTTAGCAAAATGTGGATAAATTGAAAGACTTGGGGCACCTGGGTGGATCAGTTGGTTAAACGTCTGATTCTTCATTTTGGCTCAGGTCATAATGTCAGGATCCTGGGATCGAGCTCTGTGTTAGGCTTTGTGTGGGACATGGAGCCTCCTTGAGATTCTCTCTCCCTCTGTCTCTGACCCTCTTTTTCTCCCTCTCTAAAGAAAAATAAAACAAAACAAAACGGAAAGCCTTGTACACTCCTGACGGGATTTACAGTCATTTAGAAGATCTAAAAAGTTAAGCATAGAGTTATCATATGATCCAGGAATTCTATTCTATATATATATCTGGGTGAAATGAAAATATATGTCCCACAAAAACTTGATAATGTGTGGAAACACATTATCAAAATAGCCAGAAAGTGGAAACAACCCAATGCCTGTCAATGATGAATGGATAAACCAATATGGTATATCCATATATTGAAATATTATCTAGCCATAGAGTTGAATGAAGCTCTGATACATACTGCTACATGTATGGTCCTTGAAAACATTCTAAGTGAAAGAAACTGAACACAAAATCCACATATTGTATGATTTGTATGTAAAATATCTAGAATGGACAAGTGTACAGAGAATACAGATTCAGGGGTGCCAATGGATGGGGTTGGGGGTCAGGAACAGTGAGTGATTTATCGTGGATATGGGGTGTTCTATGGGGGTGATGAAAATATTCTAGAATTAGTGATACTGAATACATAACTTTGTGACTCTTGAAGCCCATTGAATTGTACCCTTTAAAATAGTGAACTTTTCAAAATGGAATTATCTTTCAATAAAGCTATCATTAAAAAACAACCAGGACTGGGGTGCATTGGAGGCTCAGTAAATTGAGTATCTGACTCTTAATTTTGGCTCAGGTCATGATCTCAGGGTCTTCAATCCCACTAGGACTCCATGCTCATTAGGGAGTCTGCTTGAGGATTCTCTCTCTCTCTCCCTCTGCCCCTTCTACTCTCTCTCTCTCTCTCTCTCTCTCTCTCTCTGGAATAAATAAATACATCTTTAAAAAAAAAAAAAAAAGCAACTCAGGCCAAGATGGAGTGACAGAGATTGAATTTACCCTCATAGCAGACATAAACAACAACTGGAAAAAATTCATTAAACAACAGTCTTCAAGAATTTAGATATTTGGCAGTTGAGGACAGAGATTCCAGAATAGGAAACATGGAAGTGAGCCCTACATTTGTTCCAACCTGGAGAGATTTTCCATGACACAACCTAAGAGGAAAGACTCAAGCATTGTCCAGTAGTTTATCTGAGTCCTGTTGATGGAGCTGGGAATTTAAGGAGGCCAAAACAGCCAGAGTTCTTAGGGCAGAGTACCTAGCCTAAAGCATATGTCTGTACAAAGATTTACACATAATGCTCATAGCAGCTTCATTTGTCATAGAAAAAAACTGGAGACAACTCAAATGCCCATCAACAGGTGAATGAACAAATATATTGTGATATATACATACAATGAAATACTACTCAGCTTTAAAAAAAATAATTATGGATACATACAAACATTAATCTATCTCAAGATAATTATGCTAAGATTGTGTCTTTTGTGTTGAGTTTTGGTAATATTTTGTTTCTTGATCTGGTTGTTGATTATAAGGGTATACTTGCTTAATATAAATTCACATGATATGTATACTTTTCTAAAAATATATTCCAATAAAACAAATTTACAAATCAATGACTTTTGTAGTTTTGGCAATAGCTAGTTTAATAAAATAATATAAAGCCCTCACTTGAAATAGAAAGAAAGTAATCCTTGAAAAAAGGTTTAGTAAATTTATCCTCATGTGAAGATATATGCAAACTGTTATAAAATATAATTGAATATGTGAATGAATTGAGTCATACTACATTCCTAGGTAGAAATACTGAGTTACCATAAAATATAATTTCTTTCATATTATCTCATTGTCTTCTTTAAGTCAACTCTAAGCAAAACTTGAACTCTACTTAATACTTTCCAAAGGTATGATGTCATCCTAAAATTCCTTTGGAAACAAAAACCATAAGATAGAAATGTTGACAAAAAATGTTTTTCAGAGAGAAAATAGAGGAGAGAGAACTTGCCCTACACACTGATATTTGCCATTGCTTTTGCAACAAAAGACTCCCTTCCTAGGCTTAGGGACTTCCTCTTCTGAAGAGGCCAAGGCTGTCTCCTTAAAAGACTTATAAATGCAAAATCTTTGAATTCCCAACCTCCATAGCTCAAGTTGCAGTCAAATGGTTTACACCATGCTCAGCAGACATGCCCCTACTCAGGTTGTAATTGGAAATTAATATTGTGTTGACAGGTAGTAAGTAGTAGAGGCAGCCACTACTTCTGGTTTCTAAGCAGTGGCAGGGGGAGCAATTCCAGTGGGAGTGTCCAGCATTGGGAATACGTCCTACCTCAGGCCCATAGCAGTAGAAGAGTGCTGGGGAATGAATGAAAGCATTCTTCCTGTCTAGGTAACTGCTATGCCTATTTCTCCAGTACCTCAAGAGATTCTTCCAACTACCACTATCTTTGATAGCTCTTTCTTGCCTATAAATTAGACTCTCATGTTTACAACTAACACAAAGGTTAGCACTCAGAATGATTGCAATCAACAACCTTTCTGCCCGGAGAGTTGGTGAAATGTAGGATTTATGTGGCTTTGTTTGTGCTGAAAGCAGTGAAAAATCCTGGTACAGTTAAGGGCTGGAACTCTAGCAGATGGTAATATGCATTGACTGGCTGTGGTTACATGTAATAAAAGGCCCATGGAAGGCAAAGCTTGGGAATCTGTGTGACCTGTACAAGGAAGGATATATAGAGTATGAGAATTTCAAGGGATTGGAGGTGAACAAGTTGCTTCCAATAGCGTAGGACAACTTACAGACAGAGAGTAACAACTTTAAAGTCTAAGATCCTTAGCTCAAGACATAGATTTAAAAGCAGAGAGTTTTAATAACTCTAACATGATTACAGTCTCTTACCTCTTGCCCCCCAATGCTGGGATAGTCAAAGAAATCAACCTGGTGGGGCATCTGTGTGGCTCAGTCAGTTAAGCATCTGCCTTAGGTTCAGGTCATGATCCTGAGGTCCTGGAATCAAGCCCCTGCCTGCTCAGTGGGGAGCCTGCTTCTCCCTCTTCCTCTGCGCCAGCACCCCACCACTCGTACTCTTTCTTGTTCTCTCTTTCTCAAATAAATAAATCAGATCTTAAAAAAATAAATAAATCTTGCAAGTTTCACTAAGACAATAGACCATATGCCCTTGAAATTATTTTCTATTATTATACCTTCCAGTTTTTTTCTAAAATATTTGTGGTTATATTTTATTCATGATGGTTTCATTTTTCTTGATATTGTAAATGGAATGTTTTACATTCATGTTATAACTTGTTATTACAGAGAATATCTAATAAATTTCATATATAGGTATTATAATCATTCACTTAAATCTCTTGGTTCTAAATAGTTCTCAAACAATTTATTCATTTCCTTCATAGGTACATCACCTATATATAATTATAATTCCCAGTCTTTCTTTCTAAAATTTATATATCCTTTTCCTCTAGAAAACATACTACCTTATTTATTTGTACACATCTTTTAATCCCAAATATTCTCAAATATTTTCCATTTTTAAATAAATGTTGAGTTTTTATTTTCAAATACCTACTCAGCATCTTTTGAGTTTACCTTACTTTTCTTTCATTTGCCCTATTAATATGGTGAAATGTGTCAATTGATTTTCTATTAATGTTCTGTCTTAGTCTGGGCCACAACATTTTTTTTTTTAATAGCAAGTCTTCTTCTCAGGGGACAAACCTAAGTGACTTAGAAAGATTTCAGGAACTCACTTGTGTCCACACCTCCAGATCCTTAGCACTTCCTAGAGTTGACCTGGCAAGAAACAGAGTTGGAGAAATGATATTTTCCTGTTTTTACTTCAACCTGCCCCAAGGCCAGAAAACACATGAGCCAGGGTGTGAAATGAAAAAGAAAAATAATAGCAACTTAAGAGAAGAAAACCCACCAACTTTGTTAGGGAGGGATGCATTTTTTTTTAATTATTCCTTCATCAAATAAGATGTATGGTGATTTTATAAGGATCAACTAACTTGCATGTTACCTCTTACCTTATCTGAGTTTTGTTCCTTGAAGATAGTACTTGGTCTTTTATTTTAGCTGTGTTCCAACTATTTTTCTTTTCTTTTTTTCCAACTCTTATATGAGATTTCCAAAATGACATTCTATTTCTTGAAACAGCTAACACGCGATGACTTGTGCCATCTGTGTAGAGCAGCACTGACCTAGCAGGTAGAGTTCCTTAGGCATGCCTCCTTGACAGTGAGAAAGTCTTCCTCTAATTATATGCACTCAAGTTTGAAAATTATAGAGATTCTTAAAATCATCAGTCTACTTATTAAAAATGAATTATTTGCTTAAAGGTAAAAGTTGAATACATCTCAAAGTATACATGCACTTTTATATCATGAATATGCTGTAATCTTGCAATATTTTCCATAGCAAAAATAATGTATATAGGAGAAGAGAGTGGATTAATTTTTTCCTCATATCAGCCTTTAAGAAAGGAGAAGAAATTAATGGTTTTTAAAGTTAGATATGGCTTGGGTCTTTATTAACATTCTTTCACTGACTAAGGAGGAAAGCCAGGGTCAAGCCACAGACCTAGTGATTCCACCTGTTGGTCCTTCTGCATACTACACAGCCTCATAAAGCTAGACTCAATGGATTCAGTTCAGCCCCTGGACTCTTACAAAGACCTCATCAGCATGATCTCTCTGATCCAATATCACCTGTTCTTCTAGGTTCAAGTCATCTCACTGACCTTTTTTCTCATTGCTGAAAAATGTACTGTTCTCCCCTTTCTCTGAACAGCAATAAAATTCAGGCTAACATATAAATTTTGGCACTCATATATTTTTAATATTATCCAATTATATTATGATATGGTACTTTGTTGCTTTCAAAAGTTTATTCAGTTAGATTTTGCCTCAAACAACTTCCTTACCCTGACAAAATCCAACATCAAGTGGAGTGTCTGATACCCAGCAGTATACATGATTAAATAGAATTCTTTGTAGATTCATAAAGTCCCAAAAGCATGAGGTCAGAGAGGAAACTTGGAAGGTCTTTTCCTACTTCACTGCCTCTGTGCCCACATTGATGACTAAAGTAAATAACACTTTTAATACAGAACATTAAAAAAATTACATTGTAAGAACCTATAAAGAAATTAACTAAATAATATTTTTAAATTGAAGCCTACATAAACCATAGTGATAATTGGTTGAGTGATTTTCATACTGTGTTCCCTGGAGTTCTGGGATTCTCTAAGGCGTATCAGGGCCTTTGAGAGGATGAAAAGGAAAGAAGACTAAGTAGATAAAAGTCATCCTCCCCAAAACAACCTAAGCCAGAATAGTTCCATTGTTATTTGTTTTATGTTTTGGGTTCTTTAAAACGTTTCTTCCATAAAAAGAGGCTCAGCTGATTAAACCAATTGATAACTTTAAAAACTACTCATTTGCTTAAATGCTTTTCTTTTAGGTATAAAGAAAACAGGTCAGCTAGGACAAGTAACTATCTGACCTTCCCCAGCTTGATAATGTCAGACTTGACACAAGAGACAGATTTAGGAAACATTTATAAAGAACTGCCTGTTTGCTGAGTACCTCTATATATCCTCATGCGTCCATCATGCAGCCTCTGGTATAGGGATAGAAAGATTTGCCCTAACAACTGGTCAAGGGAGTTAATTATCATGAAAAATATCTATTTTACCTCTCCTTTTTCATTCAGAAAGATGCTGAGGCTATTTTTAAACTTTTAAAAGTGTTATTTTTAAAATGTTATTTTAAAAATATTAAGAAAACCAGTAAAAACTACCTAGCATTTTATACGTATAAATAATTTTGTTTACAAAATACTAATCTAAGGAGACACATGTGCTTTAGTGGTATATCTTTCCCCCTGTAAACTGTCCTGTTCAAGGGAATGACTTTTTTGTCATAGGCTTAAGCTTTGCGGTGAAGTGAGTTCTACCTAAGGAAACCACTTGAGGGCGCCAAAGGCATTTTTCTCAAAGTCTGCATCCGTTTGGAGGAGGCTGCTTTCCACCTCATTGTAAATTTAAAGGAAGTGGGTGGGGAAGCCCAAGGTCTGGGAAAATGACCATAATAATAGTACCTTGTGTTTATATAGCACCTTTCTTCAATTAGCTCAGCAAGTTGGGATATGATTATTCAGCTGGGAGCTTCTAGTTGTGGGAAATGAGGCACAAGGCAGACACGTGGCCTAGGTGGGACAGAGGGTGAGACAAAATCTTACTCGTTTCAAATGCTCATTCATTATTTTTACACTAAAAGGCTGATGTGTGACCTTTCCTGGCTATTTCCTTAGAAACAATAAACTGAGAAGTCAGAGTCCCAAACTCAAACACATTTAATGGAAAGCCCCATAAGTTCTACTAGGAGAAGAAATCATGCTCCTCAGAGCCAAGAAGGGAATTATAATAGAATTCTTTTCAACTATATAAGTGTACTTACAAGGTGACAAGTTGAATATACCAATTCCAAAGCAAGTTGTAAAAATAACAGAGCTTAAAAAAATCCTCAGATACATTTCACTTTTATTCCTCAAGTAAATCTACTCAAATTTGTATTTTAAATCATTCATCTTCTTTCTGTTCTCTGCAAAAAATGACCCCAAAAATAAGAAAAAAGTTGAACTTATATTAGAAAAACTAAACTCTTGTACCACATAACAAAATGTCATTTTGTCTAATGTGTTGGTGAAATGTCCCAACACTATTTAGTAGAGAAACATCTAGATAAAAGATCATTTAATTATCAGACAATTAGGTCTGGTTTAATCATTGACGGAGAAGATGGCTACAGTGAAAGTTTCCAATGAGAGCATTTGCAATGACGGATGCGTAGTACATGATTAAGATGTTTTCTTCCTCTAGAGTCATTTAGGGTCTCACCTGCTAAATGAAAGGCCTCACATTTCCTCCAACTACTAAACATGTGCTTCTTTTTTTTAATGAAGATAGAAGCATTTTCTTTTTTTCCTTGTTTAAAATTCAAATTTAATTAGCCAATTTTAGTTTTGGATGTACAGTTCAATAATTCATCAGTTGTGTATAACACCCAGTGCTCATCACACCATGTGCTCCCTTTAATGTCCATCACCCAATTACCCCATCCATCTAAATGTGAGACAGGAATCCATCAAAATTCTAGAAGAGAACACAGGCAGCAACCTCTTCGATCTTGACCACAGCAACTTCTTGCTAGACACATCTCCAAGGACAAGGGAAACAAGCAAAAATGAACTGTTGGGGCTTCATCAAAATACCAAGTGTCTGCACAACAAAGGAAGTAGTCAACAAAACTAAAAAGCAACCTAAGGAATGGGAGAAGATATTTGCAAATGGTATATCAGATAAAGGGTTAATATCCAAGATCTATAAAAAACTTATCAAACTCAACACCCAAAAAAAACAAATAATCCAGTCAAGAAATGGGCAGAAGACCTACACAGAAATTTCTCCAAAGAAGACATACAGTTAACTGACACATGAAAAAAAAATGCTCAACACTGTGTGGCATCAGGGAATACAAATCAAAACCCATGCATTTAACCTCTGATTGGGATGTGGGCATTTACTCACATGTATGTTTGAGGCTGACTGTCCTTTTATAGGTTTGAACCCAATAGATTCACCCTCCAGGGTCAGTCATATTTTTACCAAACACATATTTTTTCTTTAAATTTCAGATGATGCTTGAATTTGGCTTTCTTAATAGTTCAAATGATTGTAACAGATGTCTGTTATATAAAGGGTTTCTCCAAGGTGTTGGGGGACTAAAATAATTGCAATTAACTGATTTTCATGTTATGAAAATATCCAACTCAGAGATTCTGCATATCCTGAAATGGAAAGCAATCAAGTCATGCTTCTATCTCTTGCTTACCTCTTTCCCTCCTCCACATTATACCAATTATTTATTGAGTTTTATGAAGAATCTATTTGTTTGTACCTTACTTATTTGCATGCCTGCTTCAAGAAGTCTTCTTTTCTGGGACTGGTGCAGATTGACTTCTAGAAACTGCCTATAACAATTATATATTATGTCTCAACAGAATGTAAATACATAGGATGTGGCCTTGGAGATCAGGGGTTTTACTACCTGAATAGTGCAAAAATACATAAATCTAAAGGTACAAAAAATAAAGTGGTAGTACCTTAGACTTGAGCTTATCACCAACCAACTCTTATTTTAAGTCATTGATTCCTCAAATCTTAGCTAAAAGGCCAAGTCACAGCAAGGTAAGGTAACCTGCTCATGCATACCAGTGGTAGATATAAGTATTCAAAGCTAGATCTTCTATAGTAGGCTTTATTGTATTTTTTAAATTAATCCTTACATTCCATATGGATTTTTTAACTTCTAGGCAATAAGTAGGATGGAAAAGCCAAATTTTCTTAAGATAGAGGATAAATCAATTTATTTTATTCCATAAGTATTTTTGAGGCACTACTCTGTGGAGTGTTCTGCTTGATGGAGATGAAGAGGTAGGGTTTGACTTCCAAGATTTCAGAAATATTCCTTATGTCTTCTAATCAATTTAGATAAAATAAACCCTGGTAGCTGCAGTTTTAAATTTCCTGATTAGTAGTGTTTTCACAACCAGGAAAAAATCCATATGCAATATTAAATGAAGTAAAGTATTAAAACTTCTTTTTCATGATAGTTTTTCTCCACAGTTGTTCATGTAAACATTCAAAATGCAAATTTTACCTGAAAGTTATTAAGTACAAGATTTCATTCAAAATTTGAGAACTTTAGTCATTATTATTCACATATACATAATCTGTGACTTCCTGAAGGTAGAGATTTTATCTTGATCATCCTGATGTCTCATAGCATGAGTAAGACTGACAATAAATGCCTGGTAAATAAAGGAAGATTGGATCAATATACAGATGCTTAAAGGTTACTATAGGGTTACTCAAGAACAGAGAAAGGAGATAAAATGGAAAATGAACAAGGATAGATGTTTAAGGATCAACTACACTTAGGTCATTGCAAAAAGGAAAGAAGTTGGAGAAAAATATGATAAACAACCAGAAGTTTGTTTTGGCAGTAGTGTTAAAGGTTAAAAATGATAAGAAATGTGGTAGCTATTAGAATTCTCCATAACTATTGCAGTTCTCTCTTCTCTGGGGTACATTAAAGATTGTGTGTCCCTGACTTGTTTTGATTAATGAAATATGGTTGAAAGTGATGTGTGTTATTTCCCACTGAATGTTTTGAGAGCCAACGAGAACTTCCCCATGCTTTTTGTTTGTTTGTTTCCTTTTGGTGACTAAAGATTTAGGCAAAAGCTGCTTCATAAGCTTAGGACAAAGCATGAGAACATAATGTGCATCAGAGAGTCCCCTGCCAACTCATGAAGAGCATGCAGCATACTGAGAAATACATCTTACATGCATAAGGACATAGATTATGGGGTTGTTACTACAACATAACCTAACCTATCCTGACTGATACAGAGAGTAATAAGAGCTTTATTATTAGATAAGATTGATTAAAGTAGTCAGAATTTTCAGTTTTACATTTCTAGGCAGGAAGTAAATTTAAAATTTTTTAAAATGAGTTATTATGGACAAAAGTGCTGATTATCCATTTTAAATATTTAATATAAAAGGAAGAGAATTCTCTCTTGTGTATTCCTATCAGTCTTTTAAAAATATCATAAGAAATATAATGATGAGAGAAAATGTATATTGATACTAGAATAAGAATAGTTCAGCAACATGCCAACACTTTGAATAGTATTGAAGAAGAATATCTGAAAGAAAGATGGGATTGAGGCAATCACTGAGAGACCTGTTTACCACATTAGAAAAAGTCTGTGTTTGGAGAACACAGATCTCACACCTACCAGAACTATAATAACATCTTCCAGTGTGGAAAACAAGACACTAGAAGTCTCTGAGGACTGAGCCTAATTTCCATCCTACTGGCTTTTGGGGGGAAGGAGAGACTCTCCTGTTGAAGTCATACTTGAGTTGCTAAGTAAAGAACAAGTTAAATAAAATGGGGGTAATATTTCACTAGCCACTGATGAGGTTAGCTAGAGAGTGGTGTCACTGGCTAAGTTATATTTAGGCTGCCATAACAGCCTCATATAAGAAAGTTTTAGAATGGGATCAAATCTTCCTATATGGGATACAGCCCTTTATTTTCACCAAGGGTGTCAGATATACGACTTGGCAAAGGTAAACACTACTAAATTTTTCCCACCTTCTGTAGGGTAGCAGTGACTTAACTAGGGACCTAAATGATATCCAAAAGCACCCATTTCACTCTCCAAAATAGAAAAATATGATCTCTTTCTATAAGGTTAGTAAACAGAAACATCACTATAAACAAGAAATCAGTAAGTAAGTATATCTTAAAGGACAAGCCACTGAAAGAACCAGAAGAAATCTTTAGACAACCTCTAATTAAACCTTCAAAGAAATCTGAAAGGATATTGCATCTATGAAATTTTTAAAAAGAGGAAAAAATTCACAACAGAGAAAAAATTAAAGATGTGATTGCTAAACAAAAATATGTACAATGGAGACAGTAAACTGCTTAAAATAAGTTACTTAGAAAAATTAGAGCAAAAAAATAAAGACATAAAAGTTAAGAGAAATTATTAGAAATACAGATAACAGAATAGGGAGGTCAAATGTAGGAATTTCAGAAGGGATGAATTGGGGATAAGACATAATACAGACATGGGAAGAAAATTGCCCTAGACAAAGAAAACTCTGATATTTAGAAGCAGAGGGCTCCTAGCTAAAAACCAGGGATTTTTAGTTTAAAAAACACTCACTCCATTAATATTTTGTCACAAACATATCAGGGGAAATTTTAAAAATTGTTTCTAGAATAAAAAACATTCCATATAGGTATTCAGTCAGAAAATGATACAAACATTGGCATAGGAAAAACAGGAATTCATAACAATAGTTTATGAAAGAAGAAATATGAATAGCCAATAAACATATGGAGAAACAAGGACTTAAACAAGAGTGACAATTTCTTACTTATCACATTGGAGTGAATTAAAAATAGTAAAATGCTTGGTGTAATCAAAAGTACTTGGAAATGTGCACTCTAGAACATTTTGGAATTAATAAATTAATTAGAAATTAGAATAGACTTTTTGTATGACAGTTGAGAACATGTAGTTAATACTTTTTGTGATTTTTTGACAAAATTTATATTTCCTAGAATATACCCAAATTTAAAAAAAAATCACTTCATTGTGCAAAGATCTAACCATAAGAATATTCAGCAAAAAATAAATAAATAACAAAGACATATCATCTGAAACAAATAAAATATCTAAAATTTGGCCTTTGTACAATCGTGAATAATATACTGCAGATGTATAAGCTTAAATGAATAGATAGATATTGACAAAATCAGACTAAAAAAGCCAATATATTCACATTTGTTGTTTGGATAAAGCTCCAGGAGCTAAACAACCCTCTTTATTATGGGAGCCAGGCAGAGTCCTCCTTATCCCTTCAGTTCTCTACTAGCCCACAGAAGTATTATTCAAATAAGCCAATCACACACTTTTTAGGAACCAAGGTGCGCCATTCCCCTGATACTACAGCACCTGTCTCCCACAACCCCTGGTTCTGTATTCTGCTCCAAGGGCAACGGCAACCCCCTCTGTCACCATCTGTTGACAGTAGTGACCTCCTCTGGGCTGTGTCTGTGACTAGTATACCTTTGTCAAACTCATCTGTACACTATCAGATGTCACATGTTTGACCATTCCCATAACCCTAGGGTGGGGTTAACCAATAGGGTGAAGAGGCAGGAAAGGAAACAAAAAGTTTAAAGGTTTAGATGAAATAGATTGATGGAGCAATGTCTTAGAGCAGAGACAAGCTGGTGGACACCAGCAGATAAGTAAATGAGTTAATTTTGTTAAGACAGAGGACTTCACTCTATTATATAGAAGAAAGGGACGATAGAATGAGTGATGACCCAGCTAAACCCTTGCAAGATAATTTGGGTGTTGCTAATAAAGAAAGAGGCAATGTCATCTGCTAAAGTCAAAAAGCAGTAATAAGGACTGGATCTTAAGAAATGAATACATTAGGAAAAAAAAGAAATCATTAGGATATTTTAGCTCTCCAAGTGTATAATTAACAACTAATAATAATTTCAAGGCAATTAATTATCTCACATAATAAGAAGCCTAAAAGCACCCAATTCCAGGATGGGTTCCAGAGCTCAACAAATATCAGGGTGCATCATCTTCTTTTTTTAAAAAGGATTTTTATAAAGTAAAGGATTTCTTTAAAGTAAAAGGATTTTTTATTTTTAAGTAATCCCTACCACCAATGTGGGGCTTGAACTCACAACCCTGAGATCAATAGTTGCATGCTCTACTGATTGAGCCAGCCAGGTGCCCCATAGGTTCATTATCTTTAAAACTTTCTCTGCCTTCTCCTGAAAGTGGTTGGATGGCTTCTGCAGATCCAAGCGTCACAATCTGACATGACTTTCCCAAAGAAGGGACACAGGAAGTAGAAAAGAAACCACTGGAAGCCTCCAGCAAATATCCCTTAATATCATTGGCCTAAACCGATCAGAGGCTATCGCAAGACTAGCAATTGGTAAAGGAAATGCAATTAGCTTGACTGGCTTCAACAATCATTAAGCAAATAACAAAGGGAGAAAGAATTCAAAGTAAGCAATTTACAGACATTGTTCAAGGGAGTCTGAACAAGTTTTGTAGGAGCAGCTATGGATAATGCCATAATAAATACATAAAACATGAATGAAAGAATTACTGGGCAGCTGTCAATGTAACATTGAAGGTGGAAACCCATGAATTTATAGAGAACATGATATCCTAGATTTGAGACTTTCTTTGGAAAACAGCACTCTAGGAATCAGAAGTAAATCAATATGTGGAGTATCAAAGGGAAAAAGAAGAATGCTAGAATGTTCGTGAAAACTGTATTGAATGGCTCACCCTGGGATCCAGAATGTCAGAAGGTAATGGACCTAGTTATGAGATAACCAGAATTCGGAGAAAAGAAGTATGGCTTTGGGCATTTGGAGATCAGGATGAAAAAAATAGAATGAGCAGGTGAGATAAAGGAAATAGAATAGAATCCAAATTTGCTAACATTGGGAACTGTCATACTTCAAAGTGTAGACATGCAGAGGAGGTCTGAAAATTTTTGATAGAAATAGTGGATGTAGAAAGGTAAAGGATGTCAGAAGGATGCCTTTGGTGCAGTGGAGAAAATAGCAGGAATAATTTTTACATTATTTACATTGTTCTGTATTCCTAGTTAAATGGTGTTTTCCTTCAGGCCAGGGAGCATTTTTTACACCTTTTTCTTATCCTGTTCTAGGAACCGAAGTGATGAGGGTGGTGGCTTGTGGCGCTATTAGAGACAGTCCCCTAGGATCCTAAGATTTTACAAGAGCTTTAAGTAGCAGTGATCACATTGGACCTGCACAGTTAGATTTTAAGTACTTTTTAAAATCAGGAAATAATTTCATATTATTAATTAGGTTGGGGATATTATATCTGGATACAATTCTTTCTCTTATACCTTCCAATCACACTCTCATTTTATCTACCAATGACTCATTTCCTCCAGGTACAATCAATGGTTGTGTCTAGATTATTCAAGTGCTAGTAGATCCAAGGCACTGAACTCCAACAACACATTTAGCACCCTAAAGACATTTATCATTAATAGTTTTAAAAAGGAGGCTAGGAAAAAAAATGTCAAACAATAGTAAAGAGATGAGGGCGGCCCAGGTGGCTCAGCAGTTTAGTGCTGACTTCAGCCCAGGGCATGATCCTGGAGTCCCGGGATCGAGTCCCACGTCGGGCTCCCTGTATGGAGCCTGCTTCTCTCTCTGCCTGTGTCTCTGCCTCTCTCTCTGTATGTCTCTCATGAATAAATAAATAAAATATTTAAAAAAAGGAGATGAAATAAAATATGATATTTATGCAAAGAAATACTCCTTAACCATAAATTGTATTTTTAAAAATGCATTAACATAAAAAGAAAATACAATGTACTTTTTAAAATTATTACTTTTATGCATGTGAAATGTCCAAAAGATTTGTTTATAATGAGAATATGGGTGATTTTTACAGCAATTTTTATAGCTTTACCATCTTTCCAAAATAAGTATGCATCATTTAGGTTAGAATTATTGTACAACAAATAACAATAATAAGAGACCTAAGGCAAACTTTGTCCTATAAAAAAAGAGGGTCAACCAGGAGGAAAAGAAAGAATGAGAATCACTGAGGTTTCTCCTTTCAGAACACCAGAGGCCTTTCCTTGTGTGGCAGGAGACACTCCCACCCTCTCCCCCACCCGCACTGGTCCCAGCTTTCCTTCCCCCTCCCCCTGTCTTCCCTTCTCCTTCTCCCTCTCCCTCTTCCTGCCAGGTAGGTGGTGAGATTAGCTTCTGACTCACCATAATTCATATAGCTTCATTTCCTGTTTGGGACTCAGGCCAGAAGATCTGAGCACAGTGTGATTCACCCACTGTTTTAAATAAATATCACCCAAGGCTTTTCCCAGTCCCTCAGGCAATTTCCCTTTGCCCCTTCGGAACAGTGTGCTTTATTATCCGATTGATGCCTTCTAGATTGCCTAATTAAAAACACTCCACACTTGGTCAAGAAGACTTTGAACTTTCAGAAGGCTGCCCATGAGTCCATCCCAGCTGGGAGGGTCATGTGGTTTCAGTCAGGGCCCTGTGGACAGGAGGCAGGGAAGCCAAAGGGTGCTCCCAGGGCTGAGGACCAGACTTCCCCAGGAGAGACATCCGTACCCCTCTCCCCGGCCCTCTCCACCGTGACCGCACTACCGGCGCTGAGAAAACAGCAGTATGAGGATGTGAATAATCATAAAACAAACAAGCACAAGCCAACGACGATGACGCCCAGGACATGTCCGTGGGCTGCCACTCCTTTTTTTCTGTTTCTTCGCTTTTTCAGGCTTCTTCACAAGCTTTTCTCCCTGGGAAACATTATTGATTCTCATGGATCTTGTCTTTCTCTTGTCCCCATCCTTCTCTTGTCCTAACGTCCACCAATAGGCCTATGAATTCTATCTAAACTTGGATCTCTCTCTCTCTCTCCCTCTCTCTCTCTCTCTGTGACCCTGTCAGGTGCCTTTTGTTTACTGTGTGTCCACCCCCAGGTCTCCCATGCTTTGTTTCTGAGGCCTTGCCCGGGCAACCTTCTGTAGAAGACAATTCTTGGGCTCCCAGGGACAGCCACTTTGCATGGACACGTCAGGAGCCTTAATTCCTGAAAGGTTATCCCTTGGGGCAGACCGTACCCAGTGATCCCTGCAACAGTATAAAAGCCCAGATCTCTTGTTTGAGCAGGATAAGTTTCATCATGCAATTTAGTCTCCAGAGTTCCCCTGGGGATAGGAGGAGGCTGGACTTCACCGGAGACTGCACCTGTGACTGACTTCTTCCTCTTCCCTGTAGCTTCCACTACTTCTGGGAGAACTTCTTTGGTAAATCACTTGCACATAAATTTTTATCTGAGAATCTGCTTGGGAACCTTGACCTAAGACGTGCCTGAACTTAAATTTTGTTTATACAACTGCATCTTAAACATTGTCACCTGGATGACTCACATGCACCTTAAACTCTAATTTGCCAATCACCAAACTTACCCTCTTCCCCCTGCTCTTGCTTCCCCTTTCCTATTCCCTAGTTTATAAATACATCCAGTCTTTCATAAATACATCCAGTCTTTCAAGAGAGGAAACCTAGGAGTTATTCTAGATGCTTCTCTTCTCTTCGACCCCTACATTCACTTAATCACAATTTCCACCCATTTTAACTCATTAGCCTTTCTTCTTGTTTTCTTGTCCCAATCACCACTGCCATTATGCTGTCAAGCCTTCATTTCTTTCTAGTCTCTCAAACCTCACTTAACCTCACTTAATCCTGCTGGGCTGGGGCTCCCTGGAGTAGTCATCTAACTACTCAGACCCCAGTTCCTTTCCCTGCCTCTTCTTCTGCTATATCCACAAATTTAATACTTCTCTAAATCAGTTCCACACTGGTTCATCTCTTTCACATATCTGAGTATTACAACAAAAGTATCACTCAATCTTATATATGGGAGCCACCACAACATTGTAATTTCCAACCCAAACTTAATTCATTTTAGGATGTAAAATGTCAGGGTGCCTGGGTGGCTCAGTTGATAAAGTGTCTACCTTTGGCCTATGTCAGGATCCAGAGTCCTGGGATTGAGCCCCACATGGGGATTAACTGCTCCGTGGGGAGTCTGCTTCTCCCTCTCCCCCTGCTTGTGCTCGTTCTCTCTGTCAAATAAATAAATAGCATCTTTAAAAAAAAAGAATATAAAATGTCTGTCTTCTACTCCATAACCAATCCAATCCCAGTCCCCAAACCTGCTGCCTATATTCTTCTTTGTCTCCCTATATATTTTTGTTTTCTCAATTTTCCCAAATCATATTTTTCTTTCATTTTTTTCTCTCTCAAGAAAAAGTCTATCTTATCCTGAAACACAGAGACTCACACACGTGCATTTGCATGCACACTGGTATGCACACAGACAGCAAATACATAAACCAATCATTCTCTTAACTCTTCATTGCCCTTTAGCTACTATCCTATTGCTCATCACTATGAGTCATCTAGTAATTTAAAAAAGCAATTGACTGTCTCCAGTAGAAAAACTCCAACACTCTGTGATTATGCTTTTGAAGTTTTAGCAAAGTTTCATCTTTTGCATGTAAATCATTGATTCACTTGAATTTCTTATGGCATAAGGCTATAGCAATAGATATCCACTTCTTTAAAAATGTGAATCAGGGGTAGCCCAGGTGGCTCAGCGGTTTAGCACAGCCTCCAGCCCAGGGCCTGATCCTGGAGACTTGGGATCGCGTCCCATGTCGGACTCCCTGCATGTGTCTCTGCTTCTCTCTCTCTCTCTCTCTCTGCGTGTGTGTGTGTGTGTGTGTGTGTGTCTCTTGTGAATAAATAAATAAAATCTTTTAAAAAATGTGAATCAGTTATTCCATCACAATTTATTAAATCTGTCTTTCCCATATTCAAACTATTGCCTAATTCTTCCACTGTAAAATGGGGGAAAAAAGCACCTACCTCAGATAGTTGACTTAGGACTTAAATGACAGTATCTGTAAAGTGCTCAGAAGCATGTCTAGCACACAGAAAGTACACAATATATTTAGCAACTACTATGCAAAACATAAGTTTTAGTTTATTTCTGAATTACATTCTTTTTAAACATTTTTTAGGGTTTTATTTTTAAGTAATCTCTATACCCAATATGGGGCTGGAACTCAACCCTGAGATCAAGAGTTGTATGATCCACAAACTGAGCCAGCCAAGCACCCCTGAATTATATTCTTATATATCAATAGACAGTATCTCTCTTACTCATACACTTCTTATAGTTTTCCTGGCTATTCTTGTACAGTTATTTTCTTATTAAAATCATCTTTCCTTGGGGTGTCCAAACCTGATTTCAGCTCAGGTCATGATCTCTCTGGGTCCTAAGATCCAGCCGTGTATAGAGCTTCACAATCAGCAGGGGATTCTCTCCCTCCCTCTCTTTCTGTTCCTCTCCCCATTCGCATTCTCTCTCTCTCTCTCTCTCTCTCCTTCTCTCTCAAATAAATAATCTTTTTAAAAATTACCTTTCCTTGCTGAAAGCCAAACTAAGCAAACTTGGAGTATTTCTAATATAGAAATAACTTTAGGAAGATATGATTTTTAAAATATTTTTGAGTTTTCTTACAAGAAGTACTTAAAACATTTCAATGTTATTAATTATTATTAACATTTAAATTTCATTAATTCTAAGCATCCATGTAAACATTACTTCTGTATTTATTTCTTCTCCATTGGTTTATTTTCCTACTTCTATAGTAAGACCATATCATTTTAATTTTGGTTGCTTTGAATCACTTTTAATATCTGATAGGACTAATCACCCTCTATCTTCATTTACAAGTGATGTGGCTTTTTTTAAGTTTTTTTTTTTTTTTCAGAAAATTCAGTTTATCTAAATCCATTTAAAGTCTCTTTGAAATTTTATGAATATTGTATTACATTTATAGACCTGCCAGTCTTACAATCTCTAGTTTTTATCTTTAAAAATAAGAATACTACAACATTTATTACAATTATCTTGCATTCTTCAATTACATTGATTAATCCGAGATTAATTTTACATAGTCCTGTGGAATTTACTTCCATATTTTAATGTTTTTTTAACATTGCAATTGGGAAATTTCTTCTATTATATTTTTAGAATTTGCTTTTGCTTCCAGGATATAATAAAGAGTTAATTTTATGTTTCTCTAGTACCTGTCTACCTCACTAGACTCTTTTATTAGTTTTAATAATTTTTAGCTGTTTATCAAGAATACTTGAAAAAATGCATATTCAATTGCTAGATTTAGCTTTGTATATATTCAATTAAACCATAAGAAATTAGTTGCCAGTTTTAAGTCAAGAATGTTTAAATCGTGAAAATTTCATATGGATATGTGTATATCTACATATATCTATCCATATCTATATCTATATAGATCTAGAGGTATATATATGTGTATATATATACACACACACATATATAATGATAGTGAGATATGTAAATTTTCATTGTGTGGTTCAAATTTTATACACCCTTGGTAAGTTTTTTCTTCTTGATCAATTACTTAGTGACTTTACTCTAAATCCTGTCACCGTGATGATATTTTTCTTCTTATAAGTCTATCAAATTTTGCCTTGTGCAATCTGAAGCTTATACAGTTTGAAGCTTTGTACAGTTTCAAGCACACACATTTATGTCTTCCTGGGAAGCTGTTCTTTCCACAATTATGTAGTGAACATTTTATCTCTGTTCCTGCCTTAAATATTTTTTCCTTAGAGTGTTATACTTTCACTAACTTTCATTTGATGATTTATCTATTGTAACTTTTATCTTTCTACTTTCAACCTCACAGTGCACTTTTCTTTTAGATGTGTTTCTATAACTGGATTCTTTCTTCCTTTCTTTCCTTTTTACTAAATTTGATAAGTTTTTAGCAGATAAGCTTTGTCTTATTACTAACACATTTAAATTTATATTTACCATATTATTCTTATTTCTATTTGCCATATTACTTCTACAGATTCTTTGTTTTATTTTTTATTTTATTCACTAAGTTTGACATTTTACATTATATTTCTGTTGTAAACTGGTTACCCCAAATTTGTAGCACATGTATCTGCTAATGTATAAAATTAATTATAATCTCCTCTCTTTTTCCAAAATGTTCAAGAGCCTTAGAACACTTTAAATTCAATTATCCACCTTTCATCTTATGTCATTTTGTTGGCCAATATGTTAGTTGCCCCTGTATATGCCCTTCACTAAATTAATGTTCATTTTTATTATTTTATATAGTAATGCTTGACCCTACTTTTCTTCATGTTTACCAATTTGTTTTCCTATCACCTGTCTTGCATATCCTATCTTTCCTTTGTTTTTTATTGTTTTTCTTCCAGAAGTATACTCTTTAGAAGCTGTTTTAGCAAGAGTATATTAACAGAAATAGTGTTGTTTGTAGAAAATTTGTTTTCATCTCCAGTTGTATAAATAATCTCTTTTTTCCTCATACCATGAGGTTCGTTGTACAGTGTTCAGCTAAATCCACTTTTATTTAACCTTCCCTAGACTCCTTAGGCTTCCTGAATCTGAGTCTCTGATCCTTTCATGCTTTCCTTTATTTTCCAGAAAATTCCTCCTATTACCTATGTAATATTGCTTTTCTCATCTTTAATATTGCATTTCTTTACTCTATCCTTTCAGAACTCCAGTTCACAAAACGACTTGAACACCTGGGCAAGAGGGGTTCCAGTCTCAGATCTTGTATTTTTAAAGGTCTTGTTTTCATCACTACACACATTCATACATATACATACACATAATACCTAAGAACAATGCTCACTCATAATTCAGTACTCAATGCTGATACAATGCAACCTAAAATTTTAAATATATGGTCTTACAATTAACAGCACGGAGACTCCAAGAAACCTTCTTGGATTTTGAATTTTGGGGAAAAAATATTTTGAAATGGTACGGATATCCATAGCTTATGTGACAGCCATTGTCAAAGATAGACAATGCTTCATAGTGAAAGAAGATTTGAGTAATAAAAGACTACATAATTTGTCCAACTCTTCTTTTCCTGAAGAATGAGTATAAAAGATTCTTCCATTACATAATGCATTTCTAACTGTGTCTTGAGTCACTCTGTCATTTCTTTTTTCTTTTATTGTTATTCCGATTTATGATTCCATGATAACCTGGCATTAAGCCTGGTTTCCAACAGTTGCACATAGTGATTGAGGAATATTTTCCAATATTTAACAACTCAGGTTATTCTTTTTTTTTTTTTTTTTTTTTTTTTTTTTTTTTAATTAACTTTTTTTGGTGTTTAATTTACCAACATACAGAAAAACACCCAGTGCTCATCCCGTCAGGTGTCCACCTCAGTGCCCGTCACCCATTCCCCTCCTACACCCGCCCTCCTCCCCTTCCACCACCCCTAGTTCGTTTCCCCGAGTTAGGAGTCTTTATGTTCTGTCTCCCTTCCTGATATTTCCCAACATTTCTTTTCCCTTCCTTTATATTCCCTTTCACTATTATTCATATTCCCCAAATGAATGAGAACATACACTGTTTGTCCTTCTCCGATTGACTTATTTCACTCAGCATAATACCCTCCAGTTCCATCCACGTTGAAACAAATGGTGGGTATTTGTCGTTTCTAATTGCTGAGTAATATTCCATTGTATACATAAACCACATCTTCTTTATCCATTCATCTTTCGATGGACACCGAGGCTCCTTCCACAGTTTGGCTATTGTGGCCATTGCTGATAGAAACATCGGGGTGCAGGTGTCCCGACGTTTCATTGCATCTGAATCTTTGGGGTAAATCCCCAACAGTGCAATTGCTGGGTCGTAGGGCAGGTCTATTTTTAACTCTTTGAGGAACCTCCACACAGTTTTCCAGAGTGGCTGCACCAGTTCACATTCCCACCAACAGTGTAAGAGGGTTCCCTTTTCTCCGCATCCTCTCCAACATTTGTTGTTTCCTGCCTTGTTGATTTTCCCCATTCTCACTGGTGTGAGGTGGTATCTCATTGTGGTTTTGATTTGTATTTCCCTGATGGCAAGTGATGCAGAGCATTTTCTCATGTGCATGTTGGCCATGTCCATGTCTTCCTCTGTGAGATTTCTCTTCATGTCTTTTGCCCATTTCATGATTGGATTGTTTGTTTCTTTGGTGTTGAGTTTAATAAGTTCTTTGTAGATTTTGGAAACTAGCCCTTTATCTGATATGTCATTTGCAAATATCTTCTCCCATTCTGTAGGTTGTCTTTTAGTTTTGTTTACTGTATCCTTTGCTGTGCAAAAGCTTCTTATCTTGATGAAGTCCCAATAGTTCATTTTTGCTTTTGTTTCTTTTGCCTTCGTGGATGTATCTTGCAAGAAGTTACTGTGGCCAAGTTCAAAAAGGGTGTTGCCTGTGTTCTCCTCTAGGATTTTGATGGAATCTTGTCTCACATTTAGATCTCTCATCCATTTTGAGTTTATCTTTGTGTATGGTGAAAGAGAGTGGTCCAGTTTCATTCTTCTGCATGTGGATGTCCAATTTTCCCAGCACCATTTATTGAAGAGACTGTCTTTCTTCCAATGGATAGTCTTTCCTCCTTTATCGAATATTAGATGGCCGTACATTTCAGGGTCCACTTCTTGGTTCTCTATTCTGTTCCATTGATCTATGTGTCTGTTTTTGTGCCAGTACCACACTGTCTTGATGACCACAGCTTTGTAATACAACCTGAAATCTGGCATTGTGATGCCCCCAGCTAAGGTTTTCTTTTTTAAAATTCCCCTGGCTATTCGGGGTCTTTTCTGATTCCACACAAATCTTAAAATAATTTGTTCTAACTCTCTGAAGAAAGTCCATGGTATTTTGATAGGGATTGCATTAAACGTATAAATTGCCCTGGGTAACATTGACATTTTTACAATATTAATTCTGCCAATCCATGAGCATGGAATATTTTTCCATCTCTTTGTGTCTTCCTCAATTTCTTTCAGAAGTGTTCTATAGTTTTTAGGGTATAGATCTTTTACCTCTTTGGTTAGGTTTATTCCTAGGTATCTTATGCTTTTGGGTGCAATTGTAAATGGGATTGACTCCTTAATTTCTCTTTCTTCAGTCTCATTGTTAGTGTATAGAAATGCCATTGATTTCTGGGCATTGATTTTGTATCCTGCCACGCTACCAAATTGCTGTATGAGTTCTAGCAATCTGGGGGTGGAGGCTTTTGGGTTTTCTATGTAGAGTATCATGTCATCGGCGAAGAGGGAGAGTTTGACTTCTTCTTTGCCAATTTGAATGCCTTTAATGTCTTTTTGTTGTCTGATTGCTGAGGCGAGGACTTCCAGAACTATGTTGAACAGCAGTGGTGAGAGTGGACATCCCTGTCTTGTTCCTGATCTTAGGGGAAAGGCTCCCAGTGCTTCCCCATTGAGAATGATATTTGCTGTGGGCTTTTCGTAGATGGCTTTTAAGATGTCGAGGAAAGTTCCCTCTATCCCAACACTCTGAAGGGTTTTGATCAGGAATGGATGCTGTATTTTGTCAAATGCTTTCTCTGCATCTAATGAGAGGATCATATGGTTCTTGGTTTTTCTCTTGCTGATATGATGAATCACATTGATGGTTTTACGAGTGTTGAACCAGCCTTGTGTCCCAGGGATAAATCCTACTTGGTCATGGTGAATAATTTTCTTAATGTGTTGTTGGATCCTATTGGCTAGTATCTTGTTGAGAATTTTTGCATCCATGTTCATCAGGGATATTGGTCTGTAATTCTCCTTTTTGGTGGGGTCTTTGTCTGGTTTCGGAATTAAGGTGATGCTGGCCTCATAGAACGAATTTGGAAGTACTCCATCTCTTTCTATCTTTCCAAACAGCTTTAGTAGAATAGGTATGATTTCTTCTTTAAACGTTTGATAGAATTCCCCTGGGAAGCCATCTGGCCCTGGACTCTTGTGTCTTGGGAGGTTTTTGATGACTGCTTCAATTTCCTCCCTGGTTATTGGCCTGTTCAGGTTTTCTATTTCTTCCTGCTCCAGTTTTGGTAGTTTGTGGCTTTCCAGGAATGCGTCCATTTCTTCTAGATTTCCTAATTTATTGGCGTACAGCTGTTCATAATATGTTTTTAAAATCGTTTGTATTTCCTTGGTGTTGGTAGTGATGTCCCCTTTCTCATTCATGATTTTATTAATTTGAGTCTTCTCTCTCTTCTTTTTAATAAGGTTGGCTAATGGTTTATCTATCTTATTAATTCTTTCAAAGAACCAACTCCTGGTTCTGTTGATCTGTTCCACAGTTCTTTTGGTCTCGATATCATTGAGTTCTGCTCGAATTTTAATTAACTCTCTTCTTCTGCTGGGGGTGGGGTCTATTTGTTGCTTTTTCTCTAGTTCCTTTATGTGTAAGGTGAGCTTTTGAATTTGAGATCTTTCCAGTTTTTGAATGTATGCTTGTATTGCGATGTATTTCCCCCTCAGGACTGCTTTTGCTGCATCCCAAAGATTTTGAACGGTTGTATCTTCATTTTCATTAGTTTCCATGAATCTTTTTAATTCTTCCTTAATTTCCTGGTTGACCTTTTCATCTTTTAGCAGGATGGTCCTTAACCTCCACGTGTTTGTGGTCCTTCCATATTTCTTGTTGTGATTAAGTTCTAATTTCAAGGCATTATGGTCTGAGAATATACAGGGGACTATCCCGATCTTTTGGTATCGGTTCAGACCCGATTTGTGACCCAGTATGTGGTCTATTCTGGAGAAAGTTCCATGTGCACTTGAGAAGAATGTGTATTCAGTTGAGTTTGGATGTAAAGTTCTGTAGATATCTGTGAAATCCATCTGGTCCAGTGTATCATTTAAAGCTCTCGTTTCTTTGGAGATGTTGTGCTTAGAAGACCTATCCAGGGTAGAAAGAGCTAGATTGAAGTCACCAAGTATGAGTGTATTATTATCAAGGTTTTTCTTGAGTTTGGTTATTAGTTGGTTTAAATATTTGGCAGCTCCCACATTCGGGGCATATATATTGAGGAGTGTTAAGTCCTCTTGTTGGATAGATCCTTTGAGTATGAGATAGTGTCCCTCTTCATCTCTCACTATAGTCTTTGGGGTAAATTTTAATTTATCTGATATAAGGATGGCAACCCCTGCTTTCTTTTGAGGACCATTTGAATGGTAAATGGTTCTCCAACCTTTTATTTTCAGGTTGTAGGTGTCCTTCTGTCTAAAATGAGTCTCTTGTAGACAGCAAATAGATGGGTCCTGCTTTTTTATCCAGTCTGAAACCCTGCGCCTTTTGATGGGGTCATTAAGCCCGTTCACATTCAGAGTTACTATTGATAGATATGAGTTTAGTGTCATCATATCTATTCAGTCCTTGTTTTTGTGGATTGTTCCACTGAACTTCTTCTTAAAGGGGAATTTTAAGAGTCCCCCTTAAAATTTCTTGCAGAGCTGGTTTGGAGGTTACATATTCTTTCAGTTCCTGCCTGTCTTGGAAGCTCTTTATCTCTCCTTCCATTTTGAATGAAAGCCTTGCGGGGTAAAGTATTCTTGGTTGCATGTTCTTTTCATTTAGGACCCTGAATATATCCTGCCAGCCCTTTCTGGCCTGCCAGGTCTCTGTGGAGAGGTCTGCTGTTACCCTAATATTCCTCTCCATAAAAGTCAGGGACTTTTTTTCTCTTGCTGCTTTAAGGATCTTCTCCTTATCTTTGGAATTTGCAAGCTTCACTATTAAATGTCGAGGTGTTGAACGGTTTTTGTTGATTTTAGGGGGGGATCTCTCTATTTCCTGGATCTGAATGCCTGTTTCCCTTCCCAGATTCGGAAAGTTTTCAGCTAGGATTTGTTCAAATACATATTCTGGCCCTCTGTCCCTTTCCGCGCCCTCGGGAACCCCAATTAAACGTAGGTTTTTCTTCCTCAGGCTGTCATTTATTTCCCTTAATCTATCCTCATGGTCTTTTAATTGCCTGTCTCTTTTTTCCTCAGTTTCCCTCTTTGCCATCAACTTGTCTTCTATGTCACTCACTCGTTCTTCCACCTCGTCAAGCCTCGTCGTTAGGACTTCTAGCTTGGATTGCATCTCATTTAATTGATTTTTAATTTCTGCCTGATTGGATCTAAATTCTGCAGTCATGAAGTCTCTTGAGTCCTTTATGGTTTTTTCTAGAGCCACCAGTAGCTGTAAAATAGTGCTTCTGAATTGGCTTTCTGACATTGAATTGTAATCCATATTTTGTAACTCTGTGGGAGAGTGGGCTGTTTCTGATTCTTTCTTTTGACGTGAGGTTTTTCTTCTAGTCATTTTGCTCAGTGCAGAGTGGCCAAAAACAAGTTGTATTGGGAAAAGGAGAAAAAGAGAGAGAAGGAAAGAAAAGAGAAAAAGAAAAAAGAGAAAGAAGAAAAAAATAGGGGAAAAAGAGAAGAAAAAGAAAAAGAAAGAAAGGAGAAAAAAGAAAAAAGGGGGGGTGGGGGAAGCAATCAGAAATTAAGAAGAAAGAGAGAAAAAAAAAAAGCACAAAACAAAACAAACAAAAAAAAACAAAAACAAAAACAAAAACAGAAAAACAAAAAACAAAAAAAACCACGGGGGAGTATCTTCCGATTCTGTGTAGTTTAAGTCCCTTGACTTCCCTTGGAACTGGTCCGTCTCGCTGGTCTTCTGGGGGAGGGGCCTGCTGTGCTGATTCTCAGGTGTTAGCACTTGGGGGAGCTGCTCTGCCCCTGCCTGGTGCAGGGCTCGGTGGGGGTTGTTGACCCCGTGAGGCCCCGGGAGGAAGCCACAGTGGCGGGGGCAGCTCTGGGACCCTGGATCCAGCCCCCGCAGTAGCTCCGGGGCTCTCCTTCTGCAGGGCCTGGGGGCTCCGGGGCGGGGCCGCTGATCTGCTCAGCTCCAGGCAGGAGCGTCCTTGCTGTCCTGGGCCCTCCCAGCCTCTGCCTGTCCCGGGGGAGGCCGGATCCTGGGCTGTGTCCCGGCGCCCTGTGCTCCGGAGCCTGCGCTGTTGGATTCGCGCTCCCGGCGGTGCAGCCCCCTCCGCGGAGCCGCCGCCCGAGCCCCTCCGAGCTGTTCCCGGAGCCGCGCAGCCCCCTCCGCGCGAAGCTTCTTCCTCTGCGCGAGCCGCCGCCGCTGAGCTGTTCCCGGAGCCGCGCAGCCCCCTCCGCGGAGCTTCTTCCTCCGCCCGAGCCGCCGCCGCTGAGCTGCTCCCGGAGCCCCGCAGCCCCCTCCGCGGAGCCGCCGCCCGAGCCCCTCCGAGCTGTTCCCGGAGCCGCGCAGCCCCCTCCGCGGAGCTTCTTCCTCCGCCCGAGCCGCCGCCGCTGAGCTGCTCCCGGAGCCCCGCAGCCCCCTCCGCGGAGCCGCCGCCCGAGCCCCTCCGAGCTGCTCCGGTCCCGCCGAGCGCTGCAGCCCTTAGGGAGCTCGGCGCACTCTCCGGGGCGCGGTTCCTCTGTTACTGTCCCAGGGAGCCCGAGGGCGTCCCCGCCTTTCTGGGGATCCTGCTCCAATTCCCCGGGAGGCCTTTCCGCGGGGAAGGCTGGTGCAGCTCCTGCTCCTCCGGGACGGGGCTCTCCTGTCCTGGGGACACTCGCCCCGGCCTCAGCCCGGCTCCTCGCGGGGCCCCTCCCCCTCGGAGGCCTTTTGTGTCTTTATTTCTTTTTCCCCGTCTTCCTACCTTGATAGAAGCGCGAACTCTTCTCACTGTAGCGTTCCAGCTGGTCTCTCTTTAAATCTCAGGCCGAATTCGTAGGTTTTCAGGATGATTGGATGGTTTTCTAGGTAATTTGCTGAGGACAGGTGACCTGGAGACCCTACTCCAACGCCATCTTGCCCCTCCCCCCCCAACTCAGGTTATTCTTAAATTTGTATTCATGTATACATGATACAATGGGTACACCAATCCTTTACATTACTGTATAACTGTAGGTATCACTCTATGAAGCAGTAAAAATCATTATGTGAGAGCAATTCATTTCATTTAATTAAAATATTTTAGTTATCCACAATAATTTATCAGTACTTTAACAGTACAAACTTTAACAAAATTCAATATTAATTTCAAAATAATATATGCATTTCTATTAAAAAAAAATCTATATGTGAGCAGCCCAGGTGGCTCAGCGGTTTAGCGCCACCTTCTGCCCATGGCGTGATCCTGGGGACCCGGGATAGAGTCCCAAGTCAGGCTCCCTGGGTGGAGCCTGCTTCTCCCTCTGCCTGTGCTTCTGCGTCTCTCTGTCTCTCTCTGTCTCTCATGAATAAATAAATAAAATCTTAAAAAAAAATCTAGATGTGTAAAGTTTTAAGGTCATTTCCAAATCTAATATTTATTTAAAATAAATTTAAAATATATAAGAACTATGGTAATCCAAAGACAGATATCTAATTTGACATAACTGTCGTTAAAAAAAATTAAAATCTTGCTTTTAATAATATGATTATTGGCCTTTTGAAAGGAAGAAAATTATCATTTTGAAATTTAATATAATGATTTATAAATTGTGTATGTTTTTGTATATTATTTATCCAAACATGACTGGTCCACCAACAGAAAACCCAAAAATGTACAATGATAATTTAAGTTAGTCATCTTTGATAATCTGACAATTTTTAGTCCTATGAAAATCATAACTTGGCACAATTTTATAGTTATGAAGATATATGTCAAGGGAGGAAGATATAAATTATTTAATAATTTGTTATCTTGAATTATAGCTTTCAAATATTTACATATGTTTTATACATATTTGCATTTATACTGATCTGGGCCCCACAAATGTCTACCAGACAGGATAATCATTTGCCATCTCTCAAATCAATTTTTTAACCTACTTTAGTGGACACAGGGAAAAATATTTTGTGATATATGGTAAACACCCTCAAATTCTCCTTTATGACTCTTTACCTCTTTCATATTTTCCATCTCTCTCTCTCTCTCTCTCTCTCTCTCTCTTTCTTTAATTCCAAGAACAATTTTTAACAGCTTTATTGAGAAATAATTGATATACAAAAACTACACTATTTAATGCACACTATTTGATGGGTTTGAACATATACACCTGTGAAGCCAACACCACAATTAAAGTAATAAATATATCCATTATCTCTAAAAATTTTCTTGTCTGCTTTTATTCTTTTTTGTGTGTGTGTGGTAAGAACACTTAACGTGAGACCTATCTTCTTAAAGGTTTAAGTCTATAATATAGTAATGATAATGATAGACACTACCGTGTACAGAAAATCTCTAGAAGTTATGGATTTCCATACCTGAAACTTTATGCTGAGATATCTCTTAGCTATCCCAATTTCTCTACTTTTAACATATAACTAGGAAGTGGGATAGCTGTGTCATATATGGTATGGTAGATATGGCAGGTAAGTTTTTAAGGAACCTCCATTGTGATTTCCACAACCAGCTGAACCATTTTGCATTTTCACCAACAGCGTACAAAGGTTCCCATTTCTTCATATCTTCACCAATACTTGGAAAAGATAGCTGGTATCATTTTAATTTCTTTAATTTGTTAAGATTTTTTAGTGGCCTAACATGTAATGTATCCCAGAGAATCTTTTGAGAACTTGAGAAGAATGTAATGTGTACTCTGCTACTTTTGGATGGAATGCTCTGTATATGATTGTTCAGTCCTTTGGCCAATAGAGTTGTTCAAGTCTCTTATTGACTTTTCCGCCTGAGTGTTCTATCCATTATTGAAAATGAGATATTGAAGCCCCTACTATTATTTTATTTCTGTCTATTTCTCCTTTCAGTTCTATTAATGTTTGTTTTATATAGTTAGGAGCCCTGGTAGTAAGTGCATATCTATCTATAATTGCTATATCTTCTTGATGAATTAATTCTTCTATCATTATATAATGTCTATGTGTCTTTTGATAGTTTTAGACTTAAGGCCTACTTTCTCTGATATTAATATAGCTATACTTGCTCTCTTTGGCTTACCATTTGCATGAAATATCATTTTCTATCCTTTCTCTTTCAGTCTACATGTGTTCTTAAATTTAAAGTAAGCCAGTATCTGGTAGATAGCATAAAGTTGAATTTGACTTTTAATCTATTTGGCTACTCTATGTCTTTTGATTGAGGAGTTTAATCCATTTACATTTAAAATAATTATTGATAGGGTAGTTTGTTCCTTTTTTCTTTCTATCTTGTAGTTCTTTTGTACCTGGTTTCTCTTTCTCTCTCTCTCTCTCTCTCTCTTTTCTGTCTTGTTTTCTCCATTTTTAATGGTGTTATGCTTTGAATCTTTTTTCTTTTTTGTCTCTTTTTTTAGTTTAAATGTTCATTAGTTACCATACAGAGCAATATCAGTTTCTGGAGTAGAATCCAGTGATTCATCATGTACATACAATACTCAGTGCTCATTAAAAAGTGCCTTCCTTAGTACCCTGCACTCATCTATCTCATCCCTCTATATATCTCCTTCCAAATCTTTTTTCTTTCCATTTGTGTATCTTCTATGGATATTTTCCTCATGGTTTTCATGAGGCTAACATAAAACAATTCTAGTTATAACAGTCTTTTTAAAGCTGCTCACAATTTAAATTCAATCATATATGAAAATTCTACACTTTTACTTCTCACACATACACTTATGTTATAGATGTCACAATTTACATGTTTTATAAAATTCATTAACAAATTTTTGTAAAACTAATTATTCTTAATACTTTTGTTTTTAATTCTTACACTAAAATTAAAAGTGATTTATTTATATGCCATCATTACAGTACCACAGTATTCTGTATTTATGTATTTTCTTTTAGCAGTGAGTTTTATATTTTCATATACTTTTGTGTTTCTTTTTAATGTCCTTTCACTTTAACTTAAAGAACTCTCTTTAGTACCTCTTGAAAGTAAGCTCTAGTAATGATTAACTCACTCATCTTTTGTTTGCCTTGGAACTAATATATTCTCCAATTTTGGGTGAACAGTTGCTGAATACAGTATTCTTGGCTACTAGTTTTTCCTTCAGCCCTTTGAACACATATCATTTTACTCTGTTTCAGCATGCAAGTTTTCTATTGAGCAATCTGCTGATAGTCATAAGGGCTCACTTGTATGTGATGAGTTGCTTTTTCCCTTGCTGCTTTCAAACTTTTCTCTTTGCCTTTGACTTTTGACTATTTGATTATAATGGGTCTTGGTATAGACTTCTTTAAATTCACCTTCTTTGGAACCTTTAGGTTTCATAAATTTAGATATTTATTTCCTTCCCCAGATTTGGGATGTTTGCAGTCATAATATACATACTAATTCCTATATATAATGGTGGCTTAGAAGTCCTTTCAACTACACTGTTTTTATTTTTATTTTTCTTTTTAAGCTCCTCTGACTGGATAATTTGCATTTACTTGTCTTAAGTTCACTGATTTTTTTTTCTGTTTGATCAAGTCTACTATTGAAGCACTCTATTATAATTTTCAATTCAATTTATTTTGAATTTTTTATCAGACAATTCATAGATCTCCTTTACTTGAGGCTTTGTTTCTGGAGATTTACTTTGTTTTTTGTTTTGTTTTGTTTTGTTTTGTTTTGTTTTGTTTTGTTTTTAAATTTATTTACCCATTTGAAAGAGGTGGAAGGAGGGGGAGAGGAAGAGAGAATCTTAAGCAGACTCGATACAGAGCACTGAACCCGATGTGAAGCCTGTTCTCACATCCTGAGATCACAATCTGTAACAAAACCAAGAGTTGGATACTTAAACTACTGCACCACTCAGGTGCCCCTTTATTTTGTTTCTTTTGTTGTATCCCTGGTTTGTTGTGTTTCTTGTAGTTTTGTGTTCATGTCAGCATGTTTGAAAAAGCAGTCATTTCTCTTCCACTCTTTACAGATGGTTTGATGGGGAAAGACCTTCACTTAGCCTGGCTAGATTCTGGGAGTCTTTCAAACTTTTCTATGGGTATCTATGCACCACTCCTCATCCTCTATTTGGGGTTAGGCAGAGCCGGGTGAGTTGCCATAAACCACCCATTCCTTTTCCCTGGGTCAGTGTACTTAATGGCCTAGACATGCAGTGCAAGCTCCACTTCTTTTCCTCCTTCCTGAAGAGGAAGGTGAAAGGTGCATACCTTTTCAAAGTTGTATACATATTCCTAATCTTGCATATCCATGCTGGCTGCTGAGGGCCATCCATTCCTTTTCAGGTTTTCAAACTTTGCTTGTTTCCTCAAAACTCTGGATGGGATGAGACAGAATCAATGCCTCAAAAGCCTGGAGATGTTGAATACACACTTTACTTTCAATTATTTCCAAGGGAGATGTCTCAGGCCATGTTGCATCAATGTCAACCTGTGCCCACTTGGGAGAGGATCTGATATAGGTAAAGTGAAACTGCTCTTATTTCAATGACCTTATTTTTGGATATATCTCATTTAGGGTTCTGGAACCTCTTAACTGGATTCTGGAAATCTTATAAAGTTATTTTGGTCTTATATATCAATTTTAAAACAGTGTTTCTGTGGAAGAACATGAGATGAAATTTCTTATTCTACCAAATTGCTAATTACCCCATGAGCCACATTTATGTCTTGATATTCTGTTTATTTTAACTCTGTTACCAACTTTTTTTATATGGTCTTTTGAGTTGAGTGCTTTTTTATGTGTCTAATAGTTTGAAGCTTTTGTTTTGTTTTGTTTTGTTCTTAAAAGCTCTGTTGTATGACACTTTTGAAGGCCTAATTCTATCATCTCTGACTCATGGCAATTTGTTTTCTGGTGTGTTTTGTCATTTTAAGGTCATGTTCATTATTTAGGAGAATTATCAGTAGGGAACCTGAGGAGCTTAGAGTGAGACAATATACTGTTCAGATGGTTTCTGCTTGATTCTTCCATGTTTCACAGGGTATTATCACCCAAAACTTTCTCTCTTATCTTCATAGCATAAGAATTCTTTCTTAATAAAAATCAGTCCCCAAATGCAAATGAGGACAAATTTGTGGTTACAAATTCATAGGGAAGATTTTTATTTTCTTATTCCAAGCTTGAGTTAGCACAGACACCATATTAGTGGTGAGTGCAGTCTTTTTAGCCCATGGCTTATCTGAGACCTTTGTACCTTGAGGATTAGTGTTACATGGATGTCTCAGTTACATGTGTTTTTCTTGCTGTTGTGTTTTGGTTTTGGGGGGTTAGTTGGGGGGGAGTGTTTTGTTTTGTTTTGCTTCTTCCGGTTTCCAAGGCTCATCTCCTGACCTTGTGTGGGTATAAATTTCAACTTACACATTAACGCCCCTAAATTCTTTCCTTTCTTCTTTCCTTCTTTCCTTTATTTCTAACTTCCTCCCTTCTCCCCTTTTTTTCCTTCTTTCCTTGACTAAGTAGTATATTTGTGTAGAAAAACTATGAAAATAAAAAAGAGTACACTATGAAAAATAAGTCACTCCCTCTTCCAAAGGCCTCATTATTCTGGTCCCTCACCAGAGACAACTCTTTTTTTTTTTTTAAGATTTATTTTTATTTATTTATAATAGTCACAGAGAGAGAGAGAGGCAGAGACACAGGCAGAGGAAGAAGCAGGCTCCATGCTCCTGGAGCCGGACGTGGGATTCGATCCCGAGTCTCCAGGATCGTGCCCTGGGCCAAAGGCAGGCGCTAAACCGCTGAGCCACCCAGGGATCCCACCAGAGACAACTCTTATTATCAATTTCTTATGTATTTTTTCAAAAATATCCTATGCGTACTCACGTGGCTTTTTTTCCCATCCATATGTCACAACATGATACGTGGTCTTATGTATTGTTTTTTTCTTGTAAGTACACTTTTGGAGGTCCTTCTCTATACATAAAAACCTATAAATAGTCTTCCTAGTGGGGTCATAATATCCATTACATGTTCATATTGTCTGCTATCAATGTTTTTACATTTTTGTTTTTACAAACAATGTAATTTTATGCAAATGTTTCATAAAATTACTTTACACCTATGTGAAAATATATTAGACTAATTCTTAGAAGTGAAATTATGATTCAAAATATATATACTTTTTGTGAGAAATGCAAGAAGGTGCCTATTTTCCCATACTCTCAAAATGTATTGTGTTAATAGATTTTGGTATCTACCAAAAGGTAAAAATGATGTATCATTAATTTTTCATTTTTCATTTATATTATTATGAATAAGATTGAGTTTAATTAATAAATAAAACTAAATTTTGTATTTATTTATTTTGGCCATTTTTCCAATAGTTGTAGGACTTTTGTTGACTTGGAGCTGCTAATCATGTGTGCAAGTGGAGTGCTGAGATTATCCTACTCACACACATTCTCAAGCCTGATGCTACAGCAATTGATTTAAACAGGAAATCTATTTATGATACTGACCTATGAAGATTCCTTTGGCAGCTCTTTATTAGCAAAAATAATCTCAAACCTCATAAAATGGTAATATAAAGTGCTCCATCATCTGGCTCCTATTTATCTCTAATTCTCAGCTTCAGTCATCAACTATTCCACACTTACCACTCCTGCAACACTGAACTGCTTCCCATACAATGTTGCTTTCCCAATACTGTATTCTATTACTAAAATATATGCCTCTTATCCTTTATTCTATGATCTCAGCCTTTTCTGAGTTAATTTCTACTTATCTTTTATGATGCATTTAGATTATAACATCCCTTAACCACTTAAGGCAGAGTTTGGTGCCACTCTTCTACACACTTAAATTGCCTATTGTAACTATTAAAATTATCTGATTGGGGCACCTGGGTGGCTCAGTCATTGAAGTACCTGACTCTTGATTTCAGCTCAGGTCATGATCTCAGGGTTGTAAGATGGAGCCCCATGTCAGGCTCACTGGACATGAAGCCTGCTTGAGATTTCCACTCTTCCTTTTCCTTGTCCCTACCCCCTCCCTCTTTTAATATATATATATATATATATATATATATATATATATATATATATATATCTGATTATGTGACAATTTCTCCATTGGACTGAGAACTTATTGACAAGGATTCTATTGTATTAATCTTTGAATTCCTATAATGTGGCATGGATACAACTGATACTCAATGGTATTTATTAAATAAATGAGTGTACCCATCTCCCCAGTGAGAGAGAATTAGAAAAAGTGTGGGAGTAAAAAATGGATGAAACAGTGTACTCTGCTTCCTAACCACTCCCTGCCTTTTACCACATACACTTTAGATGGGTGTATTAGTTTTGAGTGTGGTTATACCAAGACGCAGTGGAGAAACTATGGCTAAAAAAGGAAAATGAACACGTGTGTGTGTGTGTGTGTGTGTGTGTGTGTGTTTTCAAGATGTCATTAAGATGGTAGAGCACAAACATAAAAAAATACCTGTAATTAAAAAGTACATACAATGACCTATTCCAGAATGTGAAAAAGTATTATCAGAGTCTGGAAGGATTCATACCTCTCAGGAAATAAAGAATATTTTCATCTGAGATGTACTAATGTAATTAGTGTTGATTAGCCATCATCATAGTAACAGAATTGACATTTTGAGGAGTATTTTTTAAAGTTTATTTCTACTGTTGAGATGACTCAGCTATTTCAGAAAACAAAATTAAATAAAAAGTACAAATGAGTAGATGAGTATACCTGAAAGTCATTCTTATATAATCAAAGCTCTGACTGTTATTGCCAGGATCATACATGTCCCCATCATAGGTGCTATTTTAAACAATTAACCAGCAAAATAGTGGAGGTCTGCCTGGGATCTTTACTTGGGCAAAGGGTCCCAGAAAATTAGAAGAATTCAAAGAATCAGTATGCTTTCTTTTTCCCATACTGTTATCGTCATGGTTACCATAAGAGAGGGAGATATTTAATTCAAAATACTGAGCCTGAATCTTTTGTTTAGGTTATCTGACCTCACTAAACCCTTGCTGAAAGTAGATCAGAGAAAAAAAGGAGAGGGTCCCCAGGCTCATACTAATGGCTAGTTTCCTACATTGTGGACAAAACACACTTCTAAATCCATCAGCCATTTTAGGTAGGGCACCAAATTATAAGAGACAGATTAAAATAGACTTAAGGGGGAAAAAAGAATAGTGGGGAAAAGAGAGGTGTTTTGTTTTATTTGTTTTGTTTTAGACTACTGAGGGCTTCCATACTCAAAAAGTTAAACAATCAGCCTCAGAAAATAAGAACTAAGGCAATTCGGGACCTCTGGAAATGAAAACTAGGGATGCACATTGTCAACACTCTCTCTCTTTCTTTCTCTCCCTCTGCTTGTCTTGGCCTGTTTGTTTCACTCTTTCTTATAAGCCAGTGACTTTACACAGTGGGAGATACTGCTTCTAATAGCAATGGGTTCACAACTCTACAGCTTCAGAGTAGAGAAAATAGAGATCTTACTCCATAGCTCCTGGAATGAAATATTCCTGGAACAGAATACAATTAGCCAGGCTTAGCTTGAACTATATGCCACCACTTGGCTAAGTCACTATGACTTGTGGGGGTTGGAGGCTGGGGTACCATGATGGTTCCAACTTGGATTGTGTTTATTCTTTTGCTTAATTACTGCATTTGACTAGGGCTGCTGTCAAGGGGTATGGAGGTGCTCTATGAGAACCACAGGGTAGGAGGTAGAGAAGGGAGGATTATCAACAGCAGAAAAAGGGAAGAATTGGGGCAGAAAAAAAAAGATATCAACTTCAGCAACCATCAGAATAACATTGATTTTATGGGACATTGTGTTCTGTTTCAACAGTGCTCCTAACGAGTGAACTTTGTGAACTTACAAATTGGGGACCGCCTATATCTGAAAAATTACTCAAGGGAAAAAAGGACAATGGTTGTGGGAGAAAGTGCATCATGTCATTTATCATCTGTTTTCCCCTTGAAGAACAGGCGTGGCTTTCCTTTGGGTTTCTGGTCGTTCCAGTGAGGTTGCTTCCTTAGTTGATAGGCCAAAGCCATTGCCCTTAAGGTCAAAGCCCAAAGTCAGTCTGATTGTCAGCAATAAAATCTCTCCTCTCCTCTGAGGAGTGAATCAGGAAATTCTTTAGAGTGTCAAACATGTAGATTATCTTGTTCACAGGTCTGTATTTATTATATATAATATCAAAGCATAAATTAACACCATACAGTGGGCGTATAGTCTCCATAGTTTACTCTAAAATAACTGCCTTAAGGTTCATGTTAGAATGTTACCTGTGATGAAAGTTTTGTAGTAGTTATCCCTATACAATATAAATATATTTTTGTTAAATAATTACTACATGGAAACAATAAGATGTGTAGTGTATTTGTTTTTTATAGAAATGCCAAATAATATGAATGAATACACCCCAAAAGCCACAATATGCTTACCTGGCCATATAGCCCTGTCTTAGGGCACCTGAGGAACTCATCTGTTCTCAAGAAAAACCTATAGGAATACAATGTAGGAAAGTTACTCAGATGTTTGGCAGATAACTCTGGAAAGATTTTTTAAAAATCATTTCATGCAATTGTTTTATAAATGTTAAGAGAGAGAGAGAGAGAGAGAACAAGAACATGGAAAGTTTCCCAAAATGCAAAATGCAAAATCCAACAATCACAACTGAAATACAGTTCATAACAGCTACCAGAATCTCAACAACTTCCTAGGGAAAAGCTCCCAGAAAAAAAGTAACTTTTTTTTTGTTTGTTTGTAAAGTTAAAATACCCTCCTCCCATGCTTTATTTTCTTTCTTTCCCTTAACTGTGAAAGAATGTAAGATTTCATAACAGCAGACATTCCGCTTGCTTTTGATTGAGTCATTTTATGCAGATATTTGACCATGTTGAAAAGGGAATTGAGAAAGAAAATGTTCTTCCTATCACTGGCATTCTCCAAACACTCACTGGAGCATCTGAGGTAACAGCATGGCCACAGAGGTTATCACACTCTATGAATTGGTTGTACCTGCCATTCACTGTCATAGCCATTGAACAAAAGAGTTTTGCATTGCAAACACTGTACATACCAAGTGTGAAACAGCTCAGACTTCAAGTAACCCTCCACTTATACGGGGTCTGATCTCAGTCTTGTAGTTTAGGAAAAATAGGTTACAAACCTTGTCCTGTCTTCAACATTTAAAATGCTTCCGTGGGCCACAAATGTTTTATTACTCTCTTAGCTCATGGTAAGAAACCCACTGACATTTAAATCTGCTCTCTTACAAAGCTAAATTTAGCCTCATTTTGACAGTTTACTTTGGCCCTAAAGTATTTCCTTTAGTCAAATACCTTCAAAAGTCTAACTCATCCACTGGCATGGATAGAGTATTAAGTGGAATTAAGGATTCACAATCTCACGTGATTATCATTTCAATTCAAAGGGAAATTTGACCTTTGGGAACTGAAAATGAACTTATGTTATATAGTTTGGGGTAATTCTTGTGATTTAATTTTAAATAATTGTCTAATCACCATTTATATCTCCCCCAACTTTTGGCCAGACCTCTTGAAATCCAGTTTCAGAAATTCTGTTGGGAGAAGCAATGGCAAGTACCCAAAGCGCTGAATGTCTTTAAATTCAGTATTTATTTTTTTAATGCAGAGAGGCAGTAAATGGAATTACTATATATTAAACAGTTCAGTGTTGATCTCATGTTTTAATATATTTTTTCTTTTTTTATAAGTAGTTAAGATTGAACAGTGAAAAAAGAAAAAAGAAAATGACATCAAATTCTAAGTCAAATTTTAATTTCAGTCTTGACACAAAATGATATGTCATTTAGAACAAATTACTTCAATTATCTTAAATTCAATCTCTGTGTATAATTTAATGACAGCTACTGAACAACTGCAGAACCTCTTTATTCATTATTAATACCTAATAAAATATATTTTCTGATCACAAAATCCAATGAGAATTTTCTTTATCAGATACCTTTTGGGATAGTACTCTTGCAAGTAGTAATTTAGGGACTAGTCCTGTTCCATATGGCTCTGTCATTTTAGTCTTTCATTTTTGGTTCCAAAGACAGGGGGAGAGAGAGAGAGAGAGAGAGAGAGAGAGAGAGCAAGGAAGACCTATAAGACGATTCAGGAGCCAGACTTGGAAATGGCTTATATCATCACATCATGACTTATATCTTTCCACAGATAAAAACTCCATCACATCCACAGTGTGGATAACCTGTATCAATTTCAAATATCATCAAAATTATCAAATAAAGTGATTTCCCTAGATGTAAGATAGGCTGAAATGATGGACATGTAGCATTACCTTTACCACAAATAGTAAAATGAATGAGGCTAATGAGCTCTACATCCTCCTCCATAAGTCTGTAGTTTAGTGAATAAAGAGAAAATATAGGATAAGATTCAAGAAAAGCAGAACTAATCAAAGTTGCAAACAGCAGCATACAACACTAGACCTTAATCTTTAGGGGGCCAGAACCATGTGTGATATTTTTTATTATTTCCCACATATTTGCATGCAATTTATGGACATTTATTAACATTTGTTGTTGAAGATACTAAAGCTGAGAGACTTGAAGGTAAGATGAAACTGTTGAAAAGAGTAAAATAAAAACTAGGTGCTTTTGAAGACAAACTTTTTTTTTTTTTTTTTTAAATATCAGTATATGAGCATTAGCCAGTCTTGCCATGGAGAAAAAAGGCAGTATGGAATTAAACAATCAGCTCCGAAGAGAACCCTGCCTATACCTCTTTACATGAACATCTTCATTTCTGTTGAAGGACTTGGGTCACATCCCCAGTCTTGGCAATACAATCACATATATCACAACAGTGAGGCTCTTTTTTAGGGAGAAGGACAGTCCTTCAATGCTCTTCAAAAACTTTTATTTTAGAGTTTTATATTGGGTTTATTTGTTGTTAGTGGTAGTTTTCTGTTGTTGTTGGGTTTGTTTTTTGGTTTTTTGTTTTGTTTTCTCGTGTTTGGGGGGGGTTGTTCGTTTTTGGGTTGGTTTTTTTTTTTTTTTAGATGAAAAGCAAACACTTATAGATCAAAGAGTCTTGCTTTTGTAGGAAGTTTTCCAGGATCCATAAACTATCCATGAGGATAATTCTTCAAACACACAATGATTTCAACAAAATAAAACAAAGCTGTTGGACTTCTGCCCTACGTCGTCAGGGATAAAGGCGTGTCCCTCAATTAGAAAACCGTTTGCTATAGCCTAGCCTCATGACTTGATGCTGCCTGCTGATTTCTATCAGTTCTGATGCCAATCTGAGCCTGGTCACCAAATTCTAAAGGAATAATGGATACACTGTCTTAAAAACATTCCCACTCACTCACACCAATAGAGAAACAGATGAACTTTTGGTAAATTTAATAATAGCCAATATTTATTAAGTACTTATTTTGTGCCAGGCACTGCTCTAAGATATTTGTATGTATTAACAAATTAATCCTTTCTTTGAGAGAAAGTTACTATTATTGGTCTTATTTCTTTAGATGAAGAAACTAAAGAACAAGCTCTCATATTTTAGTTTCAGAATCAAGTTCCTAATTGCATCACATATTGCCTGTAGTGACATAAAATCCACAATCAGTCATATTCAACCAAAAAAAAAAAAAATCTGTACTGAAAAGAAATGTTTTTTTTTGTTTGTTTGTTTTTGTTTGTTTTTTGTTTTTGTTTGTTTGTTTAAGAAGATGATATATCCACCCTGGAAATTGAGGGTAAAAGATACATTCTAGTAGTCCGTGCGTTAAGTAAAATATGCCTTCCAGCATATCTGACATGTAGAGAGCTTGGAAGTCAATGCTCTCACCTTTATAACAAGGAAAAAAATGAACAAACTACAAATCAATTCTTCTTGGACCTATTCGAGAGCTGAGGTTGTAAGGAAAACTACCATCCCCTATATAGACACAAAGATGACTACAGAGAGTCACAGCTGAGATCTGCTTACCCAAAGAGCAGAAACCACTGGAACTATAAACTTGTGGGAATGCTTAAGTGGTAATTTTCATAAATTTTTGGAGACTGAGTTGGGCTAGCCTGTAGGAGAGAAACTTTTGGTAGCCACAGTCTAATGGGACCCCACACTTTTCTGGGCTTTACTTCCAGGAAATCTGCCATTTTTTTATGGTGAAATGTTGAGAAAGATCCCCTCCTGGATCTGGCAGGAAAAGGGGAAGAGTAACAATGGTGAAATATGCCTAAAGCATTCTCCATGGCAAAGACCTACTCTCTAAGAAAAAATAAAATTTTACCAGTTGGAAAAGAGAAAGGCAAATATAAGGAAGAGCTTACTGAGAAAATGCAAGATTGTATATAATCTGTTGTGTAACCATAGTTTAACTGTAAATTTTTAGCTAGTATAGGCTCCTTTGGAACATTTCAAAATGTGTCTGGAACATTTCACTTCATTTCCCTCCTGTTTTGCTACTGATCTGTAGTTCTATAAATCTACTTTTTGCAATTTTGATTAATGATTTTATGAACGAAAGTTTAAAAAGCCATCCTTTATACCCCTGAAGGTCACGGCTCAGGGACATAGAATTACTAAAAGAAAGATTTAGTTATAAGATTACAAAATGGTTTTTTGCCCCCAACCCTAGTTTAGTACTATACCAACAGAGCTCCAGTGGAATAACAGTGAATTGCAATTGTTAGGAGTAGTACTTAGGAAAGTCCAATGTCAACAGGGGAAACAAAAACAAGAACATTAGATGAATTTGAAGTCTCTGGCACCTACAGCTACAATAAACATTAGACACAAGCCACTCCTACCCAGATTAACACAAACTTCACACTAAAGGATTATTTAGTGTACTTCCTGTTCTCTAATACATAATGTCAGGCTTTCAGCAAAAATGACAAAGCATGCCACAAGGCAAGAAAAAACTGTCTGAAGGGACAAAGAAAGCATCAGAATTAGACTCAGATATGGCAGAGATGTTGGAATTATCATCCTGGGAATTTAAAATAAATATGATTAACATGCTAAAGGCTCTAATGGAAAAAGTAGGCAGGATGTAAGAACAAATGAGTAATGTAAGCAGAGAGATGGAAACTCTAAGAATCAAGAGGAAATGTGAGAAATCAAAACCAGAGTGCCTTTCATGGGCTCATCAGTGGACTGGTCATGGCTGAGAACAGAAGTAGTGAGCTTAAAGATAGATCAAGAAAAACTCCCCAAGGGCAGCCCAGTGGCTGAGCGGTTTAGTGTGGCCTTCAGCCCAGGGCGTGATCCTGGAGGTCCCAGCATGGGGCCTGCTTCTCCCTCTGCCTATGTCTCTGCCTCTCTGTGTGTGTGTATGTGTGTGTGTGTATGTGTGTGTGTCTCGTGAATAAATAAATAAAATCTAAACAAAAAAAGAAAAACTCCCCAAACCATCAAGAAGGTGAAAGGTAGATAATGAGAAAAGGTTTTCAAATCATGTATCTGATAAGGGACGTGTATTTAGTAAGAAGTCTGACTCCTAGTTAAAAACCTATGGGTGATTTTTCAGATCTGAGCATGGACCATAACAAATGATTTATCAGGCAGGCCTCATGGTGTAAATCTGTATGCTGCACACCAGCCTTGGTGTAAATCTGTACGCTGCACACCTGGCTGCACGGCCAGTACATTGCAGTTTCTGAAGGGAATTGTACTAAGGGACTCAAGCCTCTCTGGCTTGTTGAGATCATGCTCTGTGCATATTTATGTTCCTAGCCCCACTGCTTTCATTTTTAGTTCATTTTATCTGAGGCTTTGGACAGATCTGCCCAAACACATCTGCTGAGAACTCCTTACATAGGGGAGAGGAGAGCACCTTGAACACACTTTTCCCTACTCTAAGAGGTACCCAGTATTTTCACGCTCCTAGTGTTTCCCTCTCTCCCTTTCTCCTTCCCCACAGTCCATGATACTGCCAGAGAGTTTTGTTTGGGCCTCCTCAACCTTCTCTCAAGGTCTACATCCATGCTGTGGATGGGCCTGTGCCAGGGCCGTGTAGGGCAGGCTTTCTTTCCACCCCGTCTTCTGGGGGAGACCTTTCTCTTGCTCCTTGCTGCTCTGTTCATGCCTGTTGTCTTGGAAAAGGGTGGTCCCTTTGTCTTAAGGCTCTGTGAGGAAGTCCTTTCCAGTCAGGATTGGTACCTGTTTCCTTCCTAATAGGGCCGGGTGGCCTCTCTGAAGTTACAGGTGGTCAGGAGCCCTCCAAAGTGCAGAACATCTGGCACATCTACCTGCCAGGCTGGGTGGTTCTACTGCTTTCTAAATTTCTAAAAAAAAAAACCTCTTTCCTTTTCTTTCTTAAAGAGTTCTGCAGAATTATTTGACGATATACGTAAGTACCATGTTTCCTTGTGGTGTGCGCTCTGTTCTGGTTTCTGTTTTTAAATCAAATGCCTGTTTGGGAGGAGATGAACGTATTTAGTCTATTAGATCTGCGCTGCTGGATTTTTTTTTTTTAAAGTGTAACCTTGACTAGCTGTCTTATTGTTTATCCTGTAAGATTAGCCTATCAATTAAAGTTTGATAATTAAAAAAAAAAAAACTGACCCTCAACTGGCACACTGTACTATGGGGGAAAATGGGAAAAGAGAGTGCTTTCTCTGATTTTAGTCTCTTGTTTATACCACCTCAGTAAGTAATTAAAGGTTTAACTCTTTCATTTTTGGCTTGTTGCTTTAAATAGCTATTCTGACACCTGGTAGCCATGCTCTCTCTCCCAGCTTAGTTGCACTCCTGACAGCTAAAATGTATTTTAAAAATTTTAAACTCAATAATAAAAGATAATCCAATTAAAAAATGGGTAAAAGATCTGAATATTTCTCTAAAGATATACAAATGGACAAAAAAAAAAACCCACGTGAACAGATACTCAGCATCACTACATATCAGAGAAATGCACAAGAAAAGAGATAACATTTTGCATCCATTAAGATGACTGCAACCAAAAAATGGTTAATAATGTGTTGGCAAGGGTATAGAGAAGTTGGAACTCTCATACAGTGCCAGGGTGAATGTAATATGGTGCAGCTGCTTTGAAAAACAATCTGGTAATTCCTGAAAAGGTTAAAAGAGAGTAACCATATGATCTAGGAATTCTACTCCTAGCTATATGTGCAAAAGAGACTAAATGAAATGCAATGAAAGAGAAATGAAAACATGTGCCCTTTTAAGAACATGTACACAAATGATCATAGCAGCTTTATTCGTAATAGCCAAAAGGTGGGAATAGTTCAATGTTTATCAACTGATGAATGGATAAATAAAAGCGGTATATCCATACAATGGAATACTATGCAGCAATAAAAAGAAATTAAGTACCTGTACTAGCTTAAAAACATTATGTTAAGTGAAAGAAACAGTAAGGACCACATATTGTGATTTTATTTATAGGAAATATCGGGAATAGACAAAAATAAATAGACTGAAAGTAGGCTAGTGGTTGTCTATACCTGGAGGGGTGACAGAGGAATTGAAGAATGATGTTTAAGGCATGTAGGGTCTCATTTAGAGGTATTTAAAATATTCGAAAACTGTCAGGATGAATGTATAACTCTGTGAATGTACCAAAAGCCTTTGAATTTTATCCTTTAAAAGGGTAAATTGTAAGTTATGTCAATTATATCTCAATAGAGCTATAAAAAGATAAAAGTGTTAAACATTGTATCCAATTTCAGAATGAACAAAGCTGAAATTAATTAGAAATGTATTAACCATATCTCTATTCAGTTTAAAATCCATTTAATAGTTTTAAAATATTTTTTGTACACAGGTATATTTTTAGTTTTCAGGATAATATTTGACATATAGTGATATTTAATAAATATTTATTTAATTAATCAAAAGTTACATAAGTGTGGGGCGCCTGGGTGGTTCAGTTGGTTAAGCATTTGATTTTGGCTCAGTTTGTGATCTCGGGGTCCAGGGATGAGCCCTATGTCCAGAACCTTGCTCAGCAGGAAGTCTGCTTATCCCTTTGTCCCTCACCCTGCTCATGCTGTCTCTCTCTCAAATAAATAAATAAAATATTTTTTTAAAAGGTTACATAAGTGTAATTAGAATACCAGGAGAAGAAAGTGAGACTAGAAAAGAGGAAATATATATAGCAATAATGTCCTGAACTTTCCAGAATGAATGACAGACCTAGGTCCAGGGAGTTCATAGAACACCAAACAGGATAAATACCAAAAAATAAAATAAAATAAAATAAAATAAAATAAAATAAAATAAAATAAAATAAAATAAAATAAAATACAACCCCACCTAGGTTATTGTATCCAAACTGTAGAAAATAAAACACAGCTAGAGGGTGGAAAGATTAGAATTACAGCACGCTTCTTGTCAGAAACCATGCAAACAAGAAGAAAATGGGGTAAAATATTTAAAGTTTGAAGGAAAAAAATAACGACCTAACGTTGTTACATTTCGAAAGTGAAGGAAACATAAATGCTTTCTCAGATAAATAAAAACTGAGAGAATTCAACACAAGTAAATATGCGCTTTAAGAAATATTAAAATAAGTTATTTAAGGAGGAGGCAAATAATATAGATCATTTTATGGGTTGAATTGTGTTTACCCACCTCCCAAAAAATGTTGAAGTCCTACTGCTCATTACCACAGAAAGTGACCTTATTTGAAAATGAATGTAATCAAGCAAAAATGATATCATCACGGTGTAAACCCATATTAAAGAGGGGAGGGAGATTTGGACACAGAGGCAGACATGCCTAAAGAGAAGACAACGTAGAGACACAGACAGAATGTCATCTACAAGCTGAGGAATGCCTGGAGCTACCAGAAGCTGGGAGAGAGGGTGGAACAGAATCATACCCCAAGCCTCCTCCACCACTGACTTGGTTGACTTAGATGATGAGACTGTAGACTCAGCTGATGCTGAAATAATTCAGATTTGGGGGATAAGAGGATAGATTGAACAGCTGCCATTTTGATTTTGGACTTATGGCCCTTGAAACTGTGAGACAAATTTCTGTTAAATCCACCTAATATGGAGTACTTTGTTATGGACACACAGGACACCAATACAGATTATAGTAAGTGGGGTGCTGTTGTGACAAATATCTAAAAATATGGAAGTGGCTTTGAAATTTGGTAGCGTCTAGAGTCTGGAAGAATGTTGAGGAGTTTGATAGAAAAAGCCAAGGTTACCCTGAAGAGACTGTTGTAGAAGCCTGAATGTTCAACATGCTTCTGGTGTGATCTCAGATTAAAATGGGGGACATGTTATTCATAATTGAAGAAAAGGCAATCCTTAAGAAGTGGCAGAGAACTTGCCTGAATTGTATTCTGTTGGACAGTAAGTAGAATTTGATGAACTCAAATATGTAATTGAGGCTGTTTCTGGGAAGGTGTTGAAGGCATAGTCTGATTTCTCCTTGCTGCTTATAGTAAAATGAAAGAAGAAGGAATTACTAACCAGAATTTAAAGAGGTGGAGTGACCATATCAGCAGAAACACTTCCAGCTTGGACTGAGGGAGACAGAGCTTAGACAAAATGAAGGAAGACTTTCAGATTTCTAGGATTCTATAAACAGGAAACAGGTGAATAGAGCAATTCAGCTATGAGCATGTGTTACTCTTCAGAAGAAAAAAAAAAAAACAGAAGAATTACCTCATGGGAAGTTCAGAGGTCAATGGATCTGTCATTGACATTAGGGCTCTGAAGCCTCCTCTGTTCCAAAAGTCAGAGCCACATCATGAGTTCCAAGAGTGGGGTTACTTCCCAGGCAGAAAAGGATGAACCACCACCCAGGGCTGCCACCTAGTAGGCCCAGAAGACAAAGCATTGAACCAAAGAAGATTAGTCTCAAGCCTGAAATCTAATGGAATTTGCCCTGCGAATTTTCTGACTTGCTTAGGACCCATGACCCCCTTTTTCCTTCCTATTTCTTCATCTTAGAATGGGAATGTCTATTTTATGCCTCACCAAAGTATTTTTGAAGCAAGTAACTTGTCTGGTTTCACAGGTTCACAGGTGAAGAGGAATTTTTCCCCCTAGAAAGAATCACACCCCAAACTCTAGCATTAATGATTTGAGTGATTTAGATGATGGGATTTTAGAGATAGAGTTGATACTAAAGTGATAAAGATTTTTGGGATGTTGGAATTGAGTAAACATTTTGCAAGAGGAGGACACAAATTTAGGAGGCTTGAAGACAAACTATTAGGAAATGAATTGTGTGCCCCACACAGTGAAACATTTAAGTCCTAACCTCAGCACCTGAGAATGTCACTTGATTTGGAAAGAGAATCTGTTCAGGGATAATCAAATTCAAATAAAGTCATTAATCCAATATGAATGATGTCCTTACAAAGAGGGGAAATTTGGACACAGAGTTAGACACTTAGAGGGACAGAGAATACCATGTACAAGCCAAAGAATGCATTAGAATATAAAAAGCTATGAAAGGAGCATGGGACTGATTCTCCCTCAGAGCCTTTGGGGGAAACGAATTTTGCTGACACTTTGATTTCAAACTTCTGGCCTCAGAATCAAGAGACAATAAATTTCTGTTGTATAAGCCACCCATTTTGTGGTAATTTATTGTGGACTTCCCAGAAATTTTGTTCTACATAAAGGACTGGCAATATCAATAACCAACCACTTTAAATGTGAATGCTCTAAGTATAGCAATTAAAAACCAAAACTTGTCAGAGGAGATTTAAAAAAAAAAACACTGCACAACTATATTGTCTATAAAAAAAAAAAACTTACTTTAAACATAAGGATTCAAACAGATTGAAAGTAAAGGGATAGAGAAAGATATGCCAGCTAACTCTAATCAAAACAAAGCTGGTGGCTATATTAATTTTGGACAAAGCAAACTTCAGAACAAGGAAGATTATCAGTGATAAATAAAGGGATTACATAATGATTGATAAAGTGTCAATTCTGCAAGAATATATAACAATCCTAAACATGTATGCACCTAATATCAGAGTGTCAAACTACTTGAGGCAAAACCTGGTAGATCTGCAAGGAGAAATAGATGAATCCACTATCACTTGGGGGACCTTGGGGACCACCAAGTCACCCCTATATTGACATTACCATCTGTTTTCCAAGTATTCTTTTTGTGACTGCTCTCAATCCACAAAAAACATGGATTATATGCATTAGGACACATAATACTATGACAAATTGAACATGCAACATATATTCATAATATGTAGGTATCTTTCTCAATAGATCATCACTTCATTTAATAATTACACAGTGATCTTTGGTTTTCTCCTGTATGTTTCCTCCCAAAAGGTATACTCTATAGAGTATGGTTAAGATCATCAAGACACCATCATATAGGTGGACTCCCAACTGAATGCTTCTTTAATTCCCTGGAGCACATCCTGGGACCTTTAGATTGAAACCAGAGTTGATTTCTGTAGGCTAATATCTTTACCCTTATGGGGCACCTGTAAATCTATCTCAGACAAAGTATTATTCTCTTGTTCTAGCCTTACCTTTTCACCTTTATTCATTTTTCAGCCCCTTTTAGATCAGCAAGTACTTTTTCTTCAGTTCATCATTGGCTTTCATTCAAATCCTCCTTCCATTCCCAGAGTACAACTGTAAGGTTCAGCAGAGGATTAACCTATACAGGTGGCAGTAATGAGTCCTGCCAATGCCCTTTGTCTATTTCAGTCAAATAAAGTAAGACCGGATAAGCACAAGCATATGACTGACTCATCCACTGGGTAGAAAATCAGAAACGGATCCCGCTTAGGCAGTTGAGAAGAAATGACAGTCCAACGTCCCCTTAGGAAATTGTACAATGACATTAGGTATATTGTCATGGTGGCATGTTAAGCAATTGATCTTTTTCCTAAAACTTAAATAAAGTCCAACTCCTGGCACTACAGAATCAGGTAGAGATAAAGAACAAAAAATTAGAAGTACAGAAAAAGTTTATGTAGGTTCCCATGTCTGATCCCTCTTCCTTATCTTCTCTGTAATTTCTCAACAATCTGTCCAATGGAAAATTCCCTTTACTTTCACGTGTATTAAATTCTGATACACATTTGTTCAACCATAGAGGCCATCACTTCAGCTCATTATCACCTTCACTTTTGTAAGCATATGTTTCTACCACTCATTCCAATGTTCAGTAAGCTCACGACTTTGTAGAGGTGAATTTTCTTGCATATGATGATTTTGAGTCCATATTGCTGTATACCTGCAAAAAAAAATGGTTCTTTGATTAGGTGATATGTAAGCTAGAAGTCTCAACTGAAATAATATTTTCTGTTCTATCCTCTTTGGTGTCAGGGGATTTGCTTCAGCTATCAGATATACAAGCTCAGAATGCATATCTATCCCAGTGAAGACTCATTGGTATCCACCACAGAGCCATGAATTACCTGCCACCTATGAGTCCTCCCAGAGCACTTTGGTATGAGGCCCATGGCTCTATTTAGTCTCTGATGTTCCTGTTGACAGAACAATTTTTAGTTACCTTTCAAGTTTCTGAGTGAAATGGTTAGATATAGCTTTTTCCTGACCATTGTTGCACTGCTTGAATGTCTACAGCCTGTGATCTCCTTACCCAAAAGTCCACCCTCTAAGTGCAAGTGAACCCATTTTTGGGTTCAAGTCACCTTAGAAATTGGAGGGCGATTTCTGATGGGTATCATGTCCCACTTTGGTTCCCCCCTCCCCTTTAAGTCTATGTTTTCCATAAGAGCACCCCAGAAGGTGTTCCTTCAATTTTCCATTCATCTGGAGGATTTGTTTCCAAATCACATTACAAGGCCATTAATCCTAATCCAAAAATCTTGGCTGTTGCCACAGGGTGGCAGTAACAGACTTTTGCCAGAAGCTACAGTCAACACACCTGACAGCAGCAGAAATTTCTACAATTATTACCACCTTGTACAGTCCTCTTATCATTTACAGTTAGCCTTCAGGATCTAGCAGCTTTTTGTAGGACAAATTGAACTATAACATAAGAAATTTACGAGGGATGCCTGGGTAGTTCAGCGGTTGTGTGTCTGCCTTTGGCCAGGGTGTGATCCCAGGGTCCTGGGATCAAGTCCCACATATGGCTCCCCATGGGGAGCCTGCTTCTCCCTCTGCCTATGTCTCTGCCTCTTTCTCTGTGTCTTTCATGAATAAGAAATAAATCTTTAAAAAAAATTATGGGCACTAATATCATTGTTTATCACAGATCTATAATTAAAGCCAAATCACTCTCCAGTGCATCTCATATGGTTTTAAATTAACTACTTGAGTGGACTCGGGTAATTCTAAAGGTGTCCTATCTAGCATTCATAATTAAGATGGGAGGGGAGGAAAAGCAGACTGGCACAACATCCCTTTTCCAATGATTTGGAGAAGAGAAGAGCCCATTCAGACACCACATCCTTTGCAAGATACATTCTGGTAAGAATAAGGCAGTAACCATGCACAATTTGTATCCATAAATCCCCATTTTGAGCCGTATTTTCGCTCGCTAGCCTTATACTTACACATCACTACATTCCCCTAATGTAATTACAGTGCCTATGAATACTGCATTAGCACATCTAGGTACCAGTATTTCGCAATCCCAATAAAGTTTCTTCATCACTAGTGGTCTCTTGACCCAGATCAATGCAAATGGCCGTGGGTCCCCTACTGTTTTTTGTTTTGTTTTTTTTTCTAAGAGACTTGGGCTTTCCCATTACTCACAATCATGATTGTCTCTTACTTTGCACTTTTAAATTGTCGTAGGCTCTGAAGATGTTATGGACTCTTCTCTTGTGTAATACCCAGATTTTTAATCTGCCAACAGGTAGGGTAAATTGAATGAATCTGTCTCAATTATTTTACAATCTGAGGAGTTGGTGCTAGAGTGTTCATAATATTTTATAGCGATTCATTAATATTTAGTGACTATTTCATTTATTTCCCCTTTCCTGCCATTTTTAATCAACCATCAAATATTTCTGCCTGCTTCAATTGTCCCAAGGTTTTTCTCCATCCCTTGTATCCTTCTTGCCCTATTTCTTCTGAATAATCCTTCCCCATGTCATTAAACGCCATTCAGAAGATCTGAGCAAGGAGATCTGGGGGAACTTCCAAATCATCTTGTCCGTCCAATAAGGTAGGCACAGATGTCCACAGAGTTGTAGCGCTTTTATCTCAGCATCAACCATTACCTGACTCAGAATCACAGTGTTGGTTGACGCATCATCATACAACCAATCTAAAGATGCTATCATCCCCAGGATTTCATTAGCCTTGGAATTTTCCATTTACTCTCCAAGAGAGGAAGTGGGCAATTCCTCTTCCCAGGGCATGTATGGCACACTCTTGCCATTGTATAGCTTAACCCAGTGGGAGTTGGCCCCTCTAACCACTTCTCTGTGAAAGCTGCAAGCCAAGTTAGGATCCTGAGTACAACTGCCTATGATGTCACCTCTAATTCCCCAAAATCAATTTTCATTTCAATAACAATTCCCAGAACAGCTGCAAAACAGATCGAAAAAGTAGTTTAACTCTGTAATTGACCGAATTCCAATCAAAGCAATATCTTTCCAAACTCCTCTTGGATACTCCATGGCTCCCCTTTACAGACACAGGCCTGAAATGGTGGCACTAGCAGCTGCAGTGTGCTCTTGGTCATTTTACCTAGGATAGATGAGAGCAGCAAGGCTCCTATTCTTGGCTGACTCCTCAGTTTGAATCTCTTTTGACTTCTTCCTTGCCCTGAACTTATAAATGCTTTTCTGCCTATTGGTGAAAGGAGTAATTCTGTGAACGCAGCCTAGAATGGGCAGGGAGAAATCACGTAGAAACAATGTTTTCATCTCCTTCACCACCCCATATCTCATCTTTCTTTCTCCTAAACAATACCTTAGCCTTTATTATCTAAATTGGGGGGTTTATTTTAAATGTTCCATCTGGGTCACTAAACTGTATGGTATGCAGCTAACAGTACAGCATTCCCCAGTTTGGGTATCTTGAGAAGAATTTACCACTGAACTCTACAGGGTACACTCACACAAGCCTTTTATTGAACAATAAAGGAACCAAAAGGGGATTAAGAGATACAAATTTTCAGGTACAAAATAAATAACTCATGGAGATAAAAAGCACAGTATAGGAAATATAGTAAATTAAGATTGTAATTAATGTTGTTTGGTGACAGATGGTGACTACACTTACCATGGTAAACACTGAGCAATGTACAAAATTGTTGAATAATTATGTTGTACACCTAAAACTAATATAACACTATATGTAATTATGCTTCAATAAAAAATAAAATAAAATAAAGGTAAAGGATGCAGAGCAGCATGAGAAAGAGAATGCAAGCAAGCATCAGGGAAGCCCCAGAGACATCACAAGGCCCAAACTCCCCAGGACCCTTTCTCTGAACACCAGGGACTGACTGAAACTCTTGCCTGAACCAGGAGATCTGTGCAAGTAATCTTAGGCAGAAACCCCACCAAAAAGCCTTCAGTGGCTCCTTAAGTAGTCGAGCCAAGTTATCAAACTGGTTAGGCCAGTTGCAATAATTGGCCCATAGTAAAGAATTGACCCTCCAGGTCACTTGGGAATTTTGGGTCTTAAGCAGCACAAATAAATACCACTGCCACTATTTTGGCCAAAAGTAAGACCAGACATCCAGGGGTTCCCAGAGATAAAGATCGAGCAATTCCAGTCTAAAGGTATATCAGCTCTCTCTCCACATACCACCTCACCAGAAAACTTAAAACATTTTTTGGCCTGCATTATTATTTAACTATTACACTATTGTTAAATATTAAATAAAAACTGTTTAAGTTTTATATATGTATGTTTTATCTCTTCAGCTATATCATAAGCTTTCTGATGAATGAGTCCATTTATTAAAGTTGCTAAATTAACATTTATTGAACAAAAGTATGACAGTGATATAATGAATACACAAAGAGAATTGATTGTGAGATGAATTAGAAATAGAATACTACTAACCCGAGGCACTAAAGAGACTCTGTAATCATCATGAGAGAGATGTCAATAGCCAGTTCCTGTCTGGGGAAATATCTCAAAACTTTTATTTGGATTTCATATCACTGAAATATACCTGTTTGAGGAATCCAAATTGCTAGTCAATATAATACTCTGGGTTCTATGCTGCTCAACAAAACAAGAATGAATAATAAAATAAGAGGGAAGGAGAAAAAACAAAATTGTTGTTATGAACAACTTGATTTTATTTTTTCCTTTCTTTTATCTTCTTTTTTTTGAAAGAAAATTCTGGAGAATCACATATGAAAAGCTTCTGAGATACTGACAATTTTTTTTTTTTACTTGTGTGATAGTTACACAGTTATTTATTTTACTTTTTCATTGTACTGGACATTTATGCTTTATTCACTTTTTGAATGTGTGTTATATTTCACAAATTTGAACACAGAATTTTAAAATCTATGAGAATTGACAAATTATTGAGAATAAAATACTTTATAAAATCAATAAACTAAAATAAAGAACCTATATAACAGCACTAATAAATCAATGTAATTAAAAGAAATAAGATGAATCTTAATTTTATAAGAAAATGTTCCAAGGATTGTGAGGGGGTATTGGCAATTTCAGTAAATGTGGTAGCAAAAGTATAAAATCATATAAAAATGTCCTTTTTGAGAAAAAATTAATGTGATTGTTTAAACCACAGTTTCCTCTGGATGCTGGCATTCATTCTCTATTGTGAATTATATTTATTTGTACATGTGACATGATTGATTCTCCCTGTGAGATTTCTTACTGTTTAGGGACAACGATTCCACTGAATTCATTTTCAGTGCTCCTACCACACCTGTGTATTTTGACCATTAAATTATTGTATAAATGAATGGTAAGGGGTTTTTTTTTGTGCTAGCATTCAACTATTCATTTATTCAAAATAAGCACCTATGATATAAAATAAGAATAAAAGAGTAATTTGGATTTTTTTTCTATCCACATATTCAAAATAGTTAACTAATAAACACAATATGTTACATTACTCTCATTTTGGGGAATTAGAGCAAGCCTAGATTCCGTTTGGACTTTATGCTTCCCAAATTAATTACATAAAGTGGAAAATAAAGAGTGCTACTATTTGGCTGAACATAGAACAATTCAAATTGGACTTTCATAAGAGCACACACAATAGGGATGACACAATCCAACATTTTAAATAGCACTCAGACATTACCGATGATCTCACATTTAACTTCACAACAACCCTTCAAGCCCATAGGAAGATGTTACCTTCATTTCATGGATAAGAAAGCAGATTTTAGCAATGCTATGATATTTCCTCATCCATGTGCCAGAAGCTGGTAAATCAAGTTGAATCCAGTCTTTGGAGTCCTCTGGGTGTGCTTTCCACTGTATGTCATTGTCATACACAGACTCAGAACAGCATGAGAAAGAAACACTAATCTACAGGTAAGTATTCTGTTTCAAAGTGCAAAGCAACTAATGCATTTAAATTAATGAACTATAAATCAAAAGTCAAATTATAGCTTAAAGACAAACAAAATGCAAGTGTAAGCAATTTACTTTCTTGTCACTAAAATTGTTATTTTTATTTTTTTTCCTTCTCTTAGGTGGCTAATTCACAGCTGAATTAATCAAAGATTTTAGAATTATTATTTTAGGAACTTCTGTCAATTCAAAATGTAGTAAGACTAAGGATCTATAGTTACAGTTTCTCAATGTGCCACATGGTGAGTGCCAAGCACTGTGTTAAGCATTCTATAAACATAATTTTCTTCTTTTTTAAGATTTTTATTTTTTAAATTTATTCATTCATGAGAGACAGAGAAGGAGGCAGAGACATAGGCAGAGGGAGAAGCAGGCTCTCACAGCAGGGAGCCCAATGCAGGACTTGACCCCAGGACCCCAGGATCATGACCTAAGCCAAAGGCAGGTGCATTTCAACCACTGAGCCACCCAGGCACCCTAAACATAATTTTCTTTAATTGTCATAATGAACTTATGATGAGGTAAATATTATTACTTCTCTATTACAGACTTAACACTTACCTAAAACACATGGCTAAGATTTGTGTTAACCTACACTACAAAGTTTGGGCCCCCAACCATTCTGTTATTTGAGCCCCCCATATGTAAGGGAAAGAATCTGGAAAGAATCTTAGAAATTGTAATATGTGGGACACATGAGCCAAAGGCAGATGCTCAACCACTGAGCCAACCAGGTGTCGCTCATCATTCCCATTTTTTAAATGATGAAGCTGAGTTTCAAATGGTTTGAGGGGACCACTGAAGGCTCCAAAACTAGTGAGAATCAACTGTTCTTATCTTCGCAGAGTTTTTCCTTATCGTGAGGAAAAATTTCCTTCTTGTTCCATCTTTTAGGGTCATAGAAGAAGTCTAAATTTCTGTGTAACAAATACATCTTTAAGGACAAGTAATGAGTCTAACCAAAAAAGGTAGAAATTCTCCTTAGGATGACTAAATACAATCAAGCAATGAAAAGCGTTAAGAGATTTGAGTAGACTTGTCTGTACAGTAGACCCATTTGCCCCAAGGCCATCCAATTCTCCTCTTCGGTGGCGCCATCCATATTAACAATAGGTACCATAACTGAAAACTGACAGAATGCTTCACAACAACGAAAGAGGTACTTATTTTCCCTGAAATTGTATATCTGAGAAGTGCGAGGCATAGAGTGCATAAGTAAATTCTCTAGTCACATAAGTAAAGGGGGGAACCTAGACTTGAATGCCATAAGTCTGACACCACCAGGCCACTCTAAAGTACTACATTCTGTAGACTACCAGTGAAAAAATTTCAGGCAACAACAACAACCAGAGACAGAGAGAGGGAGAGAGAGAGAGAAGAGGAGGAAGAGGAGGAGGAGGAGGAGGAGGAGGAGGAGGAGGGAAGAAAAAGTAAGAAGAAAGCCTTCACCAAAAACTCAATGCTATTTTTTTTTTCCTACTCTGGGCTATTTTCAGCACCTGGTGATAAGAAGCAATAAACTACTACTACAAATACTACTATCATGATTAAATTACACTTAAAAAAATTAAAAAGTATCTTGAAAATGTATATTGAAAATCAACTATACAGATCTTTAAAATAGACTTTACTTTGAGACTAGTGTTAGGTTCCAAGCAAAATTGAACAGAAGGTAGAAAGAGTTCTCGCCTGCCACCCAGAGTCCTCTCCACTATCAATATTCTGCACCATAGTAGTATATTTGTTACTATTATGTACTGATAGTTGATAAACCTACATTGACACATCAGTATAACCCAAAGTCTGGTTTATATTAGGGTTCACACTTGGTGTGGAATATTATTTGGGTTTAACAAATTTAATGATATGCATCTACCTCTGCGGTATCGGACAGAATGGTTTCACTGCCCTACAAAATCCTTTATGCTCGGCCTATTCATTCCCACCCCTACCCCCCAACCGTTGGCAACCACTGATCTTCTCACAGTCTCCATATTTTTGCCTTTTTCAGAATGTCATATAGTTGGAATCCATACAATATGTAGCCTTTTCAACTTGGCTCCTTTCATTTAGTAATATGTAGTTAAAGTTCCTCTATGTCTTTTCATGACTTGATAGTTCATTCCCTTGCAGCGCTGGAATTCAACTGTCTGGATAGACCACAGTTGATTTATCCATTTTCCTACCGAAGGACATTTTGGCTGCTACCAAGTACCGACAGCAAATCTGCTGTAAACACCTGCGTGCATGTTTTTGTGTAGACGTAAGTTGTCAGTTCATTTGGGTTAACACCAAGGAGGATGACCATTGGATTATATGGTTAAGAGTATGTTTCGTTTTGTAAGAAACTACCAAATTGACTTCCAAAATGGCTGTCCCATTTTGTATTGCCACCAACAGTGAATAAGAGCTGCTGTTGCTCCACATCCTCACCGGCATTTGCTGTCAGTGTTT